>NC_064261.1:20155010-20275410 GCF_003254725.2 Canis lupus dingo
AGTAAAAGAGAAAGAAATACCACAGGGATATCAACAAGGAGATGTCATCAAACATCAGCAGGCACGTCCGCCCACTGGATTCTGTTCAACAGCACACCCTTAAATACTAAGGTCACATGTTGGATGTGGGAGGTAACAGGTCTCCTTCAAGGTAGGTCTTTGGGCTCCTGTTCTTTATAGATGCATAAGCACATCCAAGGACACTGATAATGAGATTTTCTTCTCTATTATCAGGCAATTTCAGTATCATGATTTGCTCGTTTGATATTACATTGATTTTGCATCTTAGCAGCAGGTAGAAAGAATCAATGTGGAAAGGTCAGTATGTCAAGGAAGAATCAAAATCTTAGGACTAATCATTGTAGTAATGAAAATACTCAAAGTCAGTGACACTGACAACCCAAAGCCAGTTGAGCTTTGTCTGCCCCATTTTGTCCAGCCCAATGCATTTTAATTACTGACTCTACCTTTGTACTACAATGCCAGCTGGAATCTTCTTAACAACTCCTCTATGTATCTTGTTCTACTTCATAACTAACATTTGTTTTTAATCTTTAAAGTTGTAGGTGCACAAATTAGTATTAGTGTACACGCATTTGGAGAGTTCTTTTGCGAAATTGTTATTTGCCATTTGTTCTTTTTAGGTTTGACTCTATTGAATGCAAGGCCAAGATTCGTTAAAAGCGTCCATAGTTTGGGGGCAAAATATGAACCATCCTTAGCCATAAATCCCCAAAGCCCCTCCCCATTATCCTGATGAAGAATGTGTGAATATGTATCAGTCAAGGTCCAAGCAGAGCAGATGGGCATATTCAAAAGATTAACTGAAAACGTAATTCAAGGGGCTATTAAGGGAATAACCGAGGTCAAGCAATACCACGTTTCCAGCAAAAACAAGAAACCTCTACCACCACCCTTAGCCCAAAGTACATGGAAAGGGCAAGAGGGATGGCGGTCTAGCCAAACGGAAGCTAGACCCATGTGAGAGCAGCCTTTGCACAGAATCTGAGGCCAAAGGGTGAGAATGCTTCTCCCATGAAGAAAGGGAACAAATGCTTTAGCCTCTCATTGCCATGCTTGGACTCCCTTCCCCAAAATTCACACAGGGAAGCCAGGCAGCAAGGGAGGTGGGTAACACAGGTTGAGGATCTCCCAGACATGGAGCAGAGAGGGAAACATGCAGCGCGCATGACTTTGATACAGCAAATGCAAGTGATAAAAAGAGGGGAAAAATGTCATGTTGAATTATTTTCAAGAGATTAAAAATAATAGGTAAACTTTCAGCCTGGCAAGATGGACTACCTACAGTGTAAAACTATATAACATCTCAAACGAAGCAAAAACTAAGGAAAACTAGAAATTATTCAAACAAGCAGACAATGAAAATCAACCATCTATTTAGCAGCATGAAAATTCTCAAGTAAGTGTGCTTGAAAGGTGATTATGGCAGGAGAAGAGATGCTTACAGGAGGACTTAGTGCCACACGCCACTCTTCATGACAAGCAAACATCCATTTCTAAAGATGAGCGGGAATAGCTGAGAAGCTGAGCAGGATGGCTATTATGATGGAGACCATAAATGGAGTTTCTCCACTTGGGAAGACCGTGGTGCAACCCAGACGCCAGGATGCTGCCTGGCCATGCCTGAGTAACAAGACCCCAAGAGGATTCTGGGCAAGGGAGCACCGCTGCCTCCTCCAGGAGCCCAGCGACCCCGAGGCCACACAGGCTGAGGGCTGTGGTCCTGGGCAGCAGTGGGCAGCCTAGCACCAGGATGGCACACAGGGCTTGCCACTATAGGCCCCCTACACTCCCAAGAATTTCATGTAGGACTTCTGAAAACAAGTAACCACGTGGAGTAAGGGAGAAGCAGAAATATAACTGGGTCTTAAAGCACTAAACTCAGCCTTGATCGAGCTTGACCTGACTTGGCTAAGGTGATACATCCATATGCTGACTACAGGCTGAAGATAATGTATCATTTGGAGCTCTGAGAGTTTTTCATATTAATTAAGACCACTTCATAAGATGTTAACAGACACGGCAAGAGATACAGCTAAGAGCAAAAACAGCAGTAGAAGTAGACTCAGTGCTGATTCAGACATTGGAATTATCAGACACAAATGCCAAACAACGGCTAACCAAGGGTAGCTCAGGGAAAGAGCTGGTAATATATTAAAATTTCACCAGAGAACGAGAGGTTATAAATGTATTCAATGAACTCTAGACATAAAAATACAGTAATGAAATTATGAACCTAAAGTATCCTATTAAATATAATATTGGCAAATGTCGCCTCCATGGTCCAAATGCAGAATACTTGATAATGGATTTTGTATTGGAACAGGTCATAGCCATGTGGTTACACATAATGTGTCTGACTTCTCTGTGTATTAGATGCCCAGTTTTCTAACTCTGTGTGTCCCATAAAGCATAAGATATTTCTATCTAGTCTTTTACAAAAAAAGTCACTTCATCCATATTTTAGGTAAAGAAGAATGGAGGATTGGAATAAAGTTCAGAGAAAAATATCCAGACTAGAGCACCAGAAGAGTTTTATGCGAACAAAGAGAAGGAAGAAAAAGATAAAAATGTGTGTATGGAATAAAGTCTTAATTCTATGTGATTGCAAATGATTTAAACACAGAAGAGAAAATATGATGCTAACATAACACATACAAATAATGGCTGAGATTTTCTAAAAAATGATAAATGCATCATCTATAGATTCAAGAATGATAGATCCTATAAGTAAAGTTAAACACAAACAAGCAACTAGTATAAGACATCTGAATCTGAGTACATATTAAAATATAAGTTAAAAAGAAATTAGAAACTGAAAAGCAGCTAGTGGGAGTAATAAGAGAAGTTTAGCCTTCATGGAGGTAATAAAATCAACAGTTAACTATTATCATCTTAAGTGATGAAAGCTAGAAGAGAATGGAATGTTTTTAAATTCCAGAAAGAACATGACTGCCAAACAGAACTCTATATCTGTATCTTTGACTGAAGAATAGAAATAATATCTCAACCAAAATAAAACGGAGTGAATTCATCAGCAGCACACTCTCATTTGAAAGAATTATTAAAATTATTTCTTTTCCAGGACAAAAATACAATAACAGAGAGAAACACTAAAAATCATTAAGGTATAGAGTAATGGAAAGAAAATGTGTGGCAAATGGGTAAATTATGACTCTGAAAGCAGAAACAATACTATGGAGTATAAATGCACATAAAATTAAAAATACATGAACTACATAGAGCCTATGATCCAGAACTCCATCCTAAAGGTCCGTGTTAGGTACTTACACACACAGCCAAAAATAGGGAGTTAATCAGGTTTATTAAAATAATAATTTTTCAATAATTGAAAACAAGGTAAATGCACCTTTCAGGAGAACTGCTTCTAATTACAGGTGATGTCCAGAACAGCAAGAGACCATCATTGCCCTTTTTAAGAGCGAGAAGGAGCCAACTGTAAAAAGTCGGTGTTTTTAAGCCCATTTTAGAGGCAAAGGTCTCAGGAAGGCTCAAGGTGTCAACTGACATGAAGACAGACGTTTCAGGGGCAGAGGCTGGGACTGGGGAGAAGGGATGGTCACTGTGAGCACCTCCTGGGGATGGGAGACGTCGCAGGGGCAGGTTCACAGGAGTATTCAGAGGAGGGAGGGCAGGTCACAGGAGCACCTCCCTGGGGATGGAGAGGAGGACTGGGTCACGGGAGCACTTTCCCCAGGATGGAGAGTGAGGGCCAGTCACATGAGTACCCTCCCACCCGCCAGGCCCTCCCGCCCCAGCGTCCTGCCTCGAGCATCCTGGTGGGAGGCGGGCGGCCGGCTAGTCCGGGGCGCCCAGGCTGATGGACTCCCGGGACCCTCCTCCTAGAGCTGGAGGGGCCCAGGGCTCACCTCGAAGCCTGGCTGTGTCCTGCTTCCCACAGGAAGTGAGACACAGGCCCAGGCGAGGCACTGCTGGGCCGGAGCCAGTAGCCGAAGCCTTCATGCAGAGCAGGGGGACCAGGAGGAGGTGGGATTCCCGACCCCCGACATCACAGCACCCCGCCTGCACCCTGAGCTGCCCACACCAGGCTCTCCGGGCGCTGGCCTGGGCTGCACCACCGCCTGGCCATGTGGGGACCTGGCCCCGATGGTGCAGCGCCTGGCTCCCAACTTTCTGGACGCTGCTGAGCAGGGACATATCTGGGTGTGAAGTGTCCTTTTTGCATCTATGTGATCACAGTTCATCGGACACATCGATGGGTGAAGGAGCTGCTCGTATGGGTCTAATTTTATTTATTTATGATAGTCACAGAGAGAGAGAGAGAGGCAGAGACAAGGCAGAGGGAGAAGCAGGCTCCATGCACCGGGAGCCCACATGGGATTCGATCCCGGGTCTCAGAATCACGCCTCCTGAGCAACTGAACGAAGCACACTGTTTATGGTAGTTTTGTTAGCTTCTTCCCATCCCCATTCTCTCCTGTTTTTTGCACCTCACCTGACATAGAGCTCGTTGAAACCAGATATGTAATGGAACAGTTTTAAAGAGGTGATTCAAAGGGATTGTGGACCCTGGTCATTTTTCTTCCCTTCCCATCCTTCCACTCCTTTGGGAGACATGCTGGTCATTTGAAATATTAACAGCAGCCCTCCTTCAGCTTTGTGGGTTTTTTTTTTTTCTGCCAGAGTCCTGGATCTTGTTCACAAAACCCAAAGCAAGTTGCTTCCTTAGGGGGTTACCCTGACACAATTCCTTAAATCATAGTTTGTCAGTAGTCATCCATGTATCAGTTAGCTTTAATATACTACTAATTAATCTGCATAAAAAAACTAACTGTAGTACATGTAAATTTGTAAAAAGTTGTTTTTAGAGCACCTTGCTCTGTTTGGAAAGTTTTGACTATTAAATTTTACTCCCCTGAGAAAGAAAATCCGATAGGGAGTTCTATGATTCAGGTATTTGCTGGAAATGATATTTTATTTAGCTGTGCTATGTGTTCATCATGGTCAAGAGTGGCAAAACATATATGCTGATTTAAGGGCACAGTGCATTTCCTTTTGAATATTTTATCAAAGTTAGTTTCTTAGTTACTTTTTTAAAAGAGTGGTAATGTATTTTATAATCCATCGGTTTTGAATCTAGGAATCAAACTGGTAACAGGATAATATAAAGAATCTACACACGTTTTTCCCTTGGAGCAATCTTCATAGAACTCATCTATAATAAGGATATTACATATTCTCTAAATGTAATGCATTCACGTTAACTGGTGATAAATTGAGAATGTTCATTCTTAATGTCTGGTTGGAAACTAGTCCCAAATTTTAAAAATTGCTGTTTAAAGAAATAAACAAGTCTTCTATAGAAAAATGTATTTTATAGCATAGTAATTCATTCCATGAATGGGGCAGATGGGGCTGGTTGGAATCATCATCTCAACTAAGTGCCTTTTATTTGCTGAGATTGGGTCTCATGTCTATAATATAAAAATGTGTTCTGACTAAAGAACTGTTGTTTATCTCAACTTTTAATGGAAAAAAAGTTGATCGGTGTTGGGTTTAAATTATGAAAACATTTCAGACTTAAACTGCAATTGAAAAATATATGCTTTTTTTAAACTTTATTTTTAGAGTAATGTAAGCTTCACAGCAGGACTGGGAGGATCATGGAGATTTTCCACATGTTGCCCACTGCCACACACACGTGGCCTCCTGCGTTATCAGCATCACTCACTAGGTAGTGCATTTTTTACCAACGATGAATCTACATTGAACATCAAAATCACCCAGAGTCCAGAATTAACCTCGAGGTTCGTGCTTGCTGTTGTGCATTCCATGGGCTTAGACAATCATATAATGACACTTATCCATCATTCTAAAATCATATAGAGTAGTTCCACTGCCCTAAACATGTGCTCTGTACATTTATCCTTTCTTCTGCCACCGTTGACATTTTTACTATTTCCATATTTTTACTTTTTCCAGAATATAATTTAGTCATAATTACGTGGTCTATAGTCTTTTCAACTGGCGTCATTCACTTCATAATATGTACTTAGGGTCTCTCCATGTCTTTTCATGGCTTGAAAGCTGATTTCCTCTTAGCACTGAATAAAAATCCCTTGTCGGATGTACCATAGTTATTTTTCCATTTACCTACTGAAGAAGAATAGATAAAAAAAATGATGTTCCCATTGCTTCACATCCTCACCAGCAATTAGTGTTGCCAGTGTTCCAGATTTTAGGAATTCTATTAGGTATGTTGTGATATCTTATGCATTTTTCTATGGGCATATCATGTGGACTATTTTTCATATGCTTGTTTTATATCCATATATATTTTAAGGTCTTTGGCCCATTATTTAACTGGGTTATTTTTCTAATTGTATAGTTTTATGAGTTCTTTCATATTTTGGATACCATCTTTTATCAGATATATTTTTGCAAATATTTTCTCCTGGTCTATACCTTGTCTTCTAATTCCCTTGACATTGAATTTCATTGAGCAAAAGCTTTTAATTTTAATGAAGCTCAGCTTATCAATTATTTCTTTCATGGGTTGTGTCTTGTGTTATATCAAAAAGGCATCACCATACCCAAGATTATCTAGGTGTTCTCCTATATTGTCTTCTAGTTCTAAGACACAGTTTTTTCTTAAGAATTATTCTAACCACATATTTTATATACCCACTTTTAAAAATATACCATTTATATAAGAGAAAAATGAATGACACAATGTTTGTATATTAGATTATATTTAGATTTTTGACTGTATAAGTGGCCAGTTTCTTATAAGATAAATATATTTGCACATCATTCTGAAAAATGGTTATTATAACTATTTTAAATGAAAAAAGATCTCATCTAATACATCAAATTCCTGTAGTACCATTGATAACACTGATAGAATCATCTTCATTTGGGGAGTAATTACTAATAATTCATAATCTTGTGTTGGGAATAGCTCTCTTAGAAAAACGATTATTTAACTATTTTATAAAGGTTTCCTGGTCAAATGATGAAGAGACTCTTTACTCTGGGCAACAAACTGAGGGTTGCTGAAGGAAAGTGGGTGGGGAGGGTAGGGTAACTGGGTGATGGAGATTAAGGAGGCATGGGATGTGATGAGCATTGGGTGTTATACTAGATGTTGCAATTTTAATTTGTTTTATTTTTAAGATTTTATTTATTTATTTACTGAGAGAGAGAGAGAGAGAGAATGAGCAGAGGGAAGAGGCAGAGAGTGAGAAGCAGGCTCCTTGCTTGAGCAGGAATCCCTGATGTCGGGCTCAATCCCAGGGTCCCAAGATCATGACCTGAGCCCACACAGACACTCCAGCAAATTGAATTCAAATTAAAAAAATCAAATAAAAGTTTCCTGGAATTTTGTGCTATGTTTTAGAGACTCCTCCTCCTGCCTCCCTATCAATGCATTCATTTTTCATCCAGCAAATATTTACTCAGTACTTTCATAGACACAACAGGAGTTTAAAGGATATTTCTATTATGGATAAATAATTAGATAGAATGCAAATAAGAGTGACATGCATTCTTTCTTTGATAAATATTTACCTCTCATGTTTTAATTTTTAGCTCACTGATCCTTCATTTATGAAGTCTTTCATTTATTTAGCCCTTACACTGGAATCTTGACCTGTAAGTTTTAGATACTGGATTATATAAATAAGAGATAAGTATCCATTCTGCATATGGGTATTTTTTAAACAAACAAATTTTTTTTTCAAAACAAAAATTTAAAAGACAATCTTATGCCCAAATCCCTTTCTAACCTAAAAGTGGGGGAGCAAATATGGTGGCAGGAGTTTATGGAACATCTCTTATTTCTTTCTATTTGTTTTTTTTCTCTGAGAAATGGAGAAGAATAAGAAGTCATAGACTCAGTAAGGATGGATGAGGATGCATTATTAATTTGAGAAGAGGTCTGGCCTAGTTTTCCAGGGATGCAGAAGAATGAACAGAATAGGAAAAATATATTTGGTGCCATTAAAATCCTACTTGTGGTGAGACTCAAATGATCACAGAACTCACATGGTATGTGTTTTTCTTTAGCTGCATGAAACTTTGTGAGTTCAGATCCCAAGGAGGAGGAAATTTGTCTTAAACTAGGATTGTGATTATTCAAGCAAATGCTCTGAAGGGAGCATTGCATAATGGAGTTACGGGTACATGCCTGAAAGAAATTAAACCTTTCATGGAATTTGAGCTAGTAATATTGAAAAGGAAGGCACAGGGATCCCTGAGTGGCGCAGTGGTTTGGCGCCTGCCTTTGGCCCAGGGCGCGATCCTGGAGACCTGGGATTGAATCCCGCGTCGGGCTCCCGGTGCATGGAGCCTGCTTCTCCCTCTGCCTGTGTCTCTGCCTCTCTCTCTCTCTCTCTGTGTGACTATCATAAATAAATAAATAATTAAAAAAAAAAGAAAAGGAAGGCACAAGGATGAGGTCATAAAGAACATTGAAAATGCAGTAGAAATGATGGACCAAAAGTCCAAGTGGGTCTGTGGCATTTTTGAATTAGAGTACTAGAAGAAGTAAGCTGGAAAGATAGGAGCTGGTGATTGGTGACCTAGGTTCTTAAGGCAGTGGAAATTAGTAATTACAAACATAGGCATGATTATGTGAGTAGCTGAAGCATGCTGAGAGCCAAATCCATTGGAGAGAAGGATATGGAGTCACTGAGTGAGACACCAGGGCAAAAGTCATCAATGTAGATAATAAAATTATCAAGAAGGATTTTGATAAGAATTGTGGTGTAAGTCTTCAAGGAATAAGAGGAAACACAAAGGAGTAATAAGAGGCTTATAAGTAGGGAGGAATATAGTGAGTGCAATACAGATGGGTAATTCTTCAAGATTATTATAAAAAACATGAAATTTTAGAAAGGAGGAGGGAGAGAGCCTGGTCACAGCAATGATTAGCAGGTCTTGTGACAATTCCTGAGCCCCCAGAGGAACAACTATGCCCCCAACCCCACCCACCTCTCCCCACCTCCTGCCTTCTGCCATCCAGGCATTTGTGGGAATCGTGCAATGGAGGAAATAGCCTTCACTTGAGAAGACTTTAGGGGAAGCGATGTCCTCAGTGGGGAGACAGTTTCAAGTAGGGAAAAATATTGATAAGAACTTTGGGGTAGCGGTTAGAGATACAGGCAGTTTTAGCAAAGCCTGATCATGAATTCTGAACATCACTGTGCAACAGTGTCAGGATATAGATGTAGGAGTATCACCTAACAGAACGGGAATTCGAGACTGATGTTAACATATTTGGGGATTAGATCCTAGAAAGTCATTATGCAAATGTAAGAAACTAGGAAGATTTGCTTAATGCTGCTACATGCTCTGTTTCTTAGAAATAAATTTTAGAAATAAATTCCATTGGTTACTTGTTTGGAAATAATTTGGTTTGGGAATAAAATGATTTGATTGATGAATATTTTGCCTAACTGAGATCATCTCTTTATAAACTAACAAAGATTTAAATAATTAGTGTGAATAAATAGAAACATTTGAACTGTTTTGAGAATATTTTCATTTTTCTCTAGCAGGGGTACACTTACTGCTTTTGAGTTGATATATCTTTTTTCAGTACATTCTACTTATTACTGCAGACTTCCAATGGGATAGGATTGGGATGGGTGGGAGGGGACATAAGGTTGAATTGACATTAACTCTTTATTAAATCCAAGAAATAATTTCTTGAGTAGAGAATGAGGTAGTGTTTGTGTGTGTGAGAGAGAGAGAGACAGAGAGAGAAGTAGGGAGGCAGAGAAGTGGAGTGAGATGGCACAGGTCATCTTTCAGAATATTTTTTGGTCACTGAGCTGAGCAAGCAGTAGGAAAAGCACTTTTAGCAATAGAGAAGAGAAAGTTGGCAGCTACTTAATAGAAGAAGCTGGTAGGAGGAGGTCAGTAGTCAGAGAGAGAGAACATCTAACAATAACTTACCCAAGTTAAATGGCATTTGAAATTACTGAGATAAGAGATCTTGGTAACAGTACATCTTGTGTCACATTATTTATTGATGGAAATAGAATATTTTAGAAGAAGTAAGTTGAGAGTGGGACCTTGGGATTCACTACTTTTAAAAGGACAAGCTTATGTTTCAACAGCACCTGCATACATTGATACAAAATGTGAGAATAAATGAACTTCCAAACACATAATAAGACAGAAAGTAAGTACAGGGTGATACTCGTTTATGCTTATTTTGAGAGTTGAGACCAAACTACATAGTTGAGTGCGATGTAGAAAGAAATTAATACATTAAATTGTTCTTCAATTTTGACAAGATTTTCAACTCTTTTCCAAAGTGATTTTGAATATACTATCTAATATCATCCTCTCTCTGAAGTAATACACGAATTCTTCAAAAAGGGGCGGGGGATAAACCAAGAGAAGAAAAGAAATCACCGGCACTGAGCAAACGTGATTGCGAGTCCATTAAATGCCATTCAAGATGTTTCTACATTAAGAGAGAAGAGTAGAATGATATGACACTTTTTAATGACCCGTGCTTTTTGCAGCACACTTTGTTGGCTTCAGAGGGTAAGGGTAGGACAAGCCGTGATCAGGAGAAGCTTTCAACTCATGGTGCAAATGCAGAGATAAACCTGAACTGGTGTTTTTGCGTGTGTGCCACTGATTCCGAACCCCACGAGGTCCTGTCAGGCAAATATGTGCGCTTCACCTTGGCTCCGACTCTGTGATTAAGGTCCCCCTACCTCTGATCGGCTGGGTCAGTGCACGCATGCATCCCGTTTTCAACGACAGAAGCCCTGTTGATACATCTTTTTTTGTTCTGCTCTGCATTACACGTGCCCTTGTATGCGTATATTTTTGTGCCTTTCCAATCACTTCGGTAGGCAATCAGGAAACAAATGCTATGTGAAGGTTGCGATATTTTATTCCGAGTGGTTTTTAAATATATAAGTAAAAAATGAATTGAAAATCATAAACCTGTTTACTGACAAATGAGGGAAATATTGAAATGTTTCAGTTTGCCGTGGTTTCAATATCTTAACCAAGATTCACATTCATAATTGTTTATATTAACTATGGCAGGCAGAATGAAAATAAATGGAAACATCCTCTAAAAAGAATCAAAACCAAATATATTTTTACCTTTTCAGAACATAGTTATACATATTCTATGTGAATAACTTTACTTGATGATTCAGAGATTATAGAAATGGATTAGACACTGATCCCTAACGTAGAGGGGCATACAACTGAGCAAAAGAAAGAATTCATGGGATAAATAACCCTAACATTTGGTAGAAGAGGGCCCATGCATCAGAGAGTTATGGATAAAATGTCCTGGGCATTTAAAAAAAGAATAAAGCTTTTGTTTTTGTTTCTTTGCTTTTTTTTTGAGAGGTTTGAAAAGACTCTATGAAAAAAATTGGAATGAAGTTGGTCATCAAAGGACAGCTAAAATACGCAATTGGTGACAGTAGCAAAGATAGGAATGGACCTACCAAGAAAAAGACAAGGATGTGAATACATTAAAGTCCTGAAACAGGAGGCTCAGCTGAGTCAGAGGGTCACAGATGTAAAACTGATTGAAAAAATGATGTGGGGAATTGGTTAAACTTGTTTTCTTCTGTAGGCAGTGAGGAGCTTTAAAGATTTAAACAAGGCTATGAGATGATGATGACAGCTGTGCATCAAGATTAGTCCTGTAACTGTGGAATGCTTTTTAAAATATATTTTATTTATTGATTCATGAGAGACACAGAGACAGAGGCAGAGACACAGGCAGAGGGAGAAGTAGGTTCCCTACAGGGAGCCCAATGGGGGACTCAATCCCAGGACCCCGGGGTCAGGCCCTGAGCCAAAGGCAGGTGCTAAACCACTGAGCCACCCAGGCATCACCGTTGAATGATTTAGTGTTTTAGTAGATAATTGTTATGCAAAAAAATCGGATAACAAACATAAACATTTCCTTAAAAATAAATTTAGTAAACAAAATTATTTTAAAATAAATTTATTGATTTAAATAAATAACAATTTATCTTCTTACCTGGAAAGAAGCCAGGTAAGAGCCATTAACTGGTAGGAACACTTCATAGTTATGGACACATGGGATCCCTGGGTGGCGCAGCAGTTTAGCGCCTGCCTTTGGCCCAGGGCACGATCCTGGAGACCCGGGATCGAATCCCACGTCGTGCTCCTGGTGCATGGAGCCTGCTTCTCCCTCTGCCTGTGTCTCTGCCCCTCTCTCTCTCTCACTGTGTGCCTATCATAAATAAAATAAAAAATTAAATATAGTTATGGACACAAAAAAATAAAAAATAGTATTTGAGACAAATTCCTGGAGACTGAGTGAAGACTACCATAAGAATGGTGTAACACCTATGGTAGGCTGTCTTAGTAGGAACAAAGTCTGTTTTTAATTTTTTCTTTTTACTTATACATCCAGAGTATTCTAACAAAGACATAGTCTTATTTATTTATTTATTTATTTATTATTTATTATTTATTTATCTTTATTGGAGTTCCATTTGCCAACATACAGCATATCACCCAGTGCTCATCCCACCAAGTGCCCCCCTCAGTGCCCATCACCCAGTCACCCCCAGCCCAGCCCACTTCCGCTTCCACTAACCCTTCTTCATTTATCAGAGTTAGGAGTCTCTCATATTGTGTCACCCTCACTGTAATTTTCACTCATTTTCTCTCCTTTCCCCTTTATTCCCTTTCACTATTTCTTATATTCCCCGTATGAGTGAGACCATATGTTTGTCCTTCTCCGATTGACTTATTTCACTCAGTATAATACCCTCCAGGTCCATCCACATCGAAGCAAATGGTGGACATTTGTCATTTCTAATGGCTGAGGAATATTCCAGGGTATACATAGACCACAGCTTCTTGATCCATCTTCTGTCAATAGACACCGAGCCTCCTTCCACAGTTTGGCTATTGTGGACTTTGCTGCTATAAACATTTGGGTGCAGGGGTCCTGGCATTTCACTGCATCTGTATCTTTGGGGTAAATCCCCAGCAGTGCAATTGCTGGGTCTTAGGGCAGATCTATTTTTAACTCTTTGAGGTACCTCCACAGAGTTTTCCAGAGTGGCTGCACCAGTTCACATTCCCACCAACAGTGCAGGAGGGTTCCCCTTTCTCCACATCTTCTCCAACATCTGTTGTTTCCTGTCTTGTTAATTTTCCCCATTCTCACTGGTGTGAGGTGGGATCTCATTGTGGTTTTGATTTGTATTTCCCTGATGGCAAGTGATGCAGAGCATTTTCTCATGTGCTTGTTGGCCATGTCTATGTCTTCCTCTGTGAGATTTCTCTTCATGTGTTTTGCCCATTTCATGAATGGATTGTTTGTTTCTTTGGTGTTGAGTTTAATAAGTTCTTTATAGATCTTGGAAACTAGCCCTTTATCTGATAGGTCATTTGCAAATATCTTCTCCCATTCTGTAGGTTGTCCTGTAGTCTTGTTGACTGTTCCTTTTGCTGTGAAGAAGCTTTTTATCCTGATTACATACCAAGAGTTTATTTTTGCTTTTGTTTCCCTTGCCTTCATGGATGTACCTTGCAAGAAGTTACTGTGGCCAAGTTCAAAAAGGGTTTGTGTGTTCTGATCTAGGATTTTGATGGAATCTTGTCTCACATTAAGATCTTTCATCCATTTTGACTGTATCTTTGTGTCTGGTTTAAGAAAATGGTCTAGTTTCATTCTTCGGCACATGGCTGTCCAATTTTCCCAGCACCATTTATTGAAGAGACTGTCCTTTTTCCAGTGCATACTCTTTCCTTTTTTGTTGAATATTAGTTGACCATAGAGTTGAGGACCCATTCCTGGATTCTCTATCCTGTTCCATTGATCTATGTGTCTGTTTTTGTGCCAGTACCACACCGTCTTGATGACCACAGCTTTCTAGTACAACTTGAAATCCAGCTTTGTGATGTCCCCGGCTGTGGTTTTCTTTTTCAATATTCCCCGGGCTATTCAGGGTCTTTCTGACTCCACACAAATCTGTAGTCTTAAGAGAAAAAGTTTTTACAGATTCTCCTTCCTAGAGCTCTAGGATAAGGCCCTATCTCCTCCTAATGGATACTCTAGCTTTCCTATGATTTCCTGAAAGGAGAAGAAAAACTACTAGAGAAACATTTACAAATGTCACAGACTAGAGACACAGGCCCACAGAAAGATTGAGATTACATCATAAGGTAATAGAATACATCCCCTCACTGACATTTTACCAACACATGAATGAGGTTGATACAATAGTACCTCATTATAATAGAAGGAGGTGCAAGACATGGACGCCGAGGAGGTGAATGGAAGGAGCCCATAGTCAACAGGGAAAGAACAGCAAGGACATGAGAGGAGAAGTATCATTGATATGCAAGAAAAGAGAAAAAGGAATAATTTAGGTGCCCATGTCAAATTAGGTCAGAGAAAGAGGTGTTAAAGAACAAATGTGAGGCACCTGGGTGGGTCACTGGTTAATCACCCGCCTTCTGTTCTGGCCCTGCTCTGTGCAGGGAGCCTCTGTCTATGCCTCTCTCTCTGTATCTTTCATGAATAAATATGTAAAATCTACAAAAAAAATTTAAAAATGAAGAACAAATGTAGCAAATAGTTATCATTAGCATAAAATGAAATAGAAACATTAGGACTGTTTTGAGAATAATTTATTTTCCTTTATCAGAAGTAAATTTATTGCATGAGTTGAAATATATATCCTATTAATTCTGTTCCCTTAAAGAACCCCAATGCACTGTGCGTATTCAGAGATGACAACGTTGTCTAAGTAAAAAATCCCAATAAATGGACAAGATTTCCTATTTTTTTTTACTAAATTTATTTTTTATTGGTGTTCAATTTGCCAACATACAGAAAAACACCCAGTGCTCATCTCGTCAAGTGCCCACCTCAGTGCTCATCACCCGGTCACCCCCATCCCCTACTCACCTGCCCTTCCACCACCCCAAGTTCGTTTCCCAGAGTTAGGAGTCTCTCATGTTCTGTCTCCCTTTAAGATATTTCCCAATTATTTTTTCTCCTTTCCCCTTTATTCCCTTTCACCATTTTTATATTCCCCAAATGAATGAGACCATATAATGTTTGTTGTTCTCTGATTGACTTATTTCACTCAGCATAATACCCTCCAGTTCCATCCATGTCGAAGAAAATGGGGGGAGCAAACAGAAATAAACAAACAAACAAACAAAGACAAGGGGGAGTATCCTCTGATTCTGTATAATTTAAATCCCTCGACTTCCCCTGGAACTCTGCAGTGCTGCTTGGTCAATAATTTGTTTGTCCCCTGTCCATCTAGCTGGTCTTTTGTGGGAGGGGCCTGCTGTGCTGATTTTCAGGTGTTAGCACTTGGGGGAGCTGTTCAGCCCCCTGCCTGCTGCAGGGCTCAGTGAAAGACATTTAAGCTGTTTATCCCGTGAGGCCACTGTGATGCTCAGTGGGGGTTGTTTACCCTGTGAGGCCCCAGGAGGAACAGCAACAGTGGCTGTGACCAGCTCTGGAAACCTGGAGTCAGCTCCCGCAGTAACTACAGAGCTCTAGGTGTGCAGGGGCCTGGATGCTCTGGGGGCGGGGCCGCTGATCTGCTCAGCTCCAGGCCTCCAGCGGCAGGAGCGTCCTTGCTGTCCTGGGCCCTCCTGGCCTCTGCCTGTCGCAGGGGGAGCGTTGGTCCTGGGCAGTGTCCCCGGCGCCCTGTGCTCCCGGGCCTGCGTTGCTGGAATCGCGCTCCTGGCTGTGCAGCCTTCTCTGCTGGAGCCACCGCCCAAGCTGCTCCCGAGCTGCTCCCGGGGCCACGCAGCCCCCTCCGCGTGGGAAGCTGGTGTTTCAAACACCGTGTGTTGCATGAGACATGTTGCTTTCAGGGGCGCCCAGAGGGCTCAGCGGACGAGCACCTGTCTTGGGCCCAGGGCATAAGGGTGTGACCCCGGGTCCTAAGATCGAGTCCTGCATCGGGCTCCCTGCAGGGAGCCTGCTTCTCCCTCTGCCTGGGTCTCTGCCTCTCTCTCTGGGTCTCCCCTGAATGAATAATAAAATCCTAAACAATCCCCAACCATGTTGCTTCGCCATGGCTGAGCGTCAGTGCTGAAGGTGCCAGGAGCTCAGCGCTGCTCCTCCTCCTCCCGCTGACGCCTGAGTGCAGGGAACCGGATGCTGGGTCTCCGGCGGCTGTGCTATATGAGAGGCTCGGCTGGAAGTGGAGGCCTGGCCTCCTGACAGTGACCCCAGTGATGAGAGGCCGGCTTTCCGGGAGCTCGACGTGTCTACTGCTGGGTATTTTGGGGGGGCACTTGCAGCCCGGGTCGTTCTGGGCAGTACGGGGGCCAGTGCCTCTGTGGAGCAGGGAGGCCTTGGCAGCCCCTTCGTGCACACACGGGCCAGACCACATCTACACTCTGCACCTAACCGCAGGCACCTTGCTCAGAGGCGCAGGTATTTTTTCCCAACTTCAGTCCAGGATCTGAGGTCTACATAATTTTTTTTAGGACTCTACTTATTTATTTGAGAGAGGTGGGGACTGAGAGAGACAGAGGGGAGAGCGCAGGGGCCCAGGAGCGGGGAGGAGGCAGAGGGAAAGGGGGAAGCAGAGCAGCATCCCTGTGGAGCCTGGCAGGTAAAACAGCAAATACAATAGTCGGTAAATGTTTTTGGTTTTTTTTGTTTTGTTTTGTTTTTTGTTTTTGCTTTCTAAAAAATCTTTTCAGTTGACATGGCTCCTCCGTAGTGTCATATACTCATATTTATTAAGTGTATATATAGTAAGTATATTGTAATGATTCTTTTCCATATTAAGAGTTAAACTTCAGGCAAGATTTAATTAGGTGTGTATTTTTTTCAAGCTTCCAATTGCATCTTGATGAACTCCTTAGATATTCAATTATCATGTAACTGACTTGCAAATTCTATTTATACTGTACGGGCTAGTGCAGACCCCTTGGTATTTCGCTGCTGCGTCATACTAGTGGAAAATGAAGTCGTGTAACCAGACACTGGTGACATATTTTGTCGCTTATTAGCTTAGGGGAATTATCTGCATGTTCTATTGCACATTGAATTGCAACTGAAGTGTTGCATTATAATATATATGTGACTTGGCAAGGAAATATAATTGAATTATCATAGTAAACTGACTTGCAATGAAAATGAACACATTTATTGAAAAGCATTTCTATGACATGTAAACAACGTGTTCCCTTTTGATAACTATTGTTTTTCTCTTGTTCCTTTTTTATTATTTATTTATTTATTTATTTATTTATTATTTATTTATTATTATTTATTTATTTATTTATTTTTATAATTTGCTGCTTGCCATTGCAGGAAGTAGAGTTTTGTATTCAGCTTCTGTATTTCATATTTTATTCTAGATTTTATATGAATCTTTACAATCGAGTTACTCACATCCACTCAATTCACATTATTTTCCTCCTTAGGATGATTATTTCCACACTTGGAGTCCAGGAAAGGCCTTAGATCAGGGTAAGAATCTATTTTAAATAAAAATCTTTACATGTTTATAATCACCATACTTTAAGTTGATATTTATTGTTTGTTAGATTCTTCCGATACTAAATAGGAAAGCTTAGGTCATGGACAGATTCATACAACAATTAATTCATTACTAGAATAGTGTAGTCAGGAATAAGCGAAATAGATGCCTTGATAATGTCAGGACGTCTTTCATTTTTAGATTCATATCTTAGATTGCCCGATCTGGGCTTCTGAGCTTCATCCTGCCCATTTTTATTAGCTGATAGGAATCACTTCATCCAGTTCTCAAATACACTCAAGCGCATTCACTAGGAAATAGACTTATTTGTGCAAAATTTCAAAACAAATGACTTTGCAGTCTGTGTTTCAGTTAATAAAAGCTTTCATTTAAAACAGCACAGACTGGTAATTAGACTCAGTCAGGGTCTTAGTAAGACCCCAAAGAAGAAGTCGTGGAAGAATCCAAAGTTCTCTCACCTCCATACACGGTTTCCCCTTGAGAAGGGAAAGCAGGAAAGATGCTTGGGAAAGGAAGATGTGCATGAGAACAGAAACATCCAGCACAATGCAATCATAATGATAAGGACAATTACGCACACTTGTTTGTGAAATTCTGCAGCATTAGGACCAGGGACTCCTAGAGTCTAGTACAGAAGAATTTTCTACTTTATGTTGACTATGGTAAACCTTATAGAAGATAGGACTTCCTGAAGTGGGACCAATTAAAAATAGAAGTTTTTAAGTATGACTTGTAAGTTATTAAAGGAATCAGGGATTTTGCTGTGTCTCCCAATTTTTGACTTCACATGCGCAAGGTCGGCTACAACAGCCAACCTTGCATGAGACTGACCTGAGCGGTCCTAGCTAGGGACGCCCATCAACACTGATGTTGGCGTGCACTCTCAAAGAGTCGCTCACATCCAGTTCCCTCATTAATATTAGTTTCTATCTGCTATACTTCACCTGATTTCACTAGTAATATCTAGAGTGTCTGTGGAATCTTCATTTTATACTTCTGAAAAGTATTTTTGGTCTTGCTAACAATATATAAACCAAGCCAAATGTACTAAAAGACAGGTAATAAAGAAATAATGAGATATAGACTGAGATACATTTGCAAACTTTCTTGGGGAATTAATTTTTATGATGGAATCATAAACCTTGGAAAAACCAGAATTATCTATGAAATGGATCTTAACACTTAAATTTTCCATACTGGATGCATCCAATTACAATAAAGATTGTGGTGTGTGTGTGTGTGTGTGTGTGTGTGCATCTATGTGTGATAATTTGTTGACTTACTATTTGTCTCCTGTTTAAAAAAAAAAAAAAGAGGAAAAAAAAAAGATTGTTATAGGAGGCTTCCAAACCCTGGTGAGATTGATTTACTTTAATTTTTCAAAGATGATTTTAACCTACTAATTTGTCAAAAATATCCTATTTATTAGGTAGAGAGAAGCTCCCTACATAATAATAGCTAATAGTTACAGTCGCTATTCTAAGTACTCAGTATATGAGTCCTTTGAATCTCTGCAGTAACCCTGTCAAGTAGAGGAGGAAAGTGAGGCACTTAAGAGGCTTAAGCTCCTGCTCAAGTTCATAGTCCCACAAAGTGGCAGAGTCAGGATTTGGGTCCAGGCAACCCGACCCCTGAGCCCCATTTCCTAACTACTGTGTGACACTGCCACTCCTACGATAGCATTAAAATGAAATAATGACATCCTGCTGGTATTTTGAGGTTTATGCTTTAAAAATGAGTATTTGCTTGAGTGAACATTAGAAATAGATCTAGTTGCTGTGTTTCTATATTTTAAAGGATTTTTTTTTTGATTTTCAGGTCGGGGTTCTGATTGATTGAATATGCATAGTTGATAAACATATATGGGGAAGTGTTTTTTTTTCTTGTATCAAAAGAAAAAAGAAAAACGCAAAAAACTAGACTGATAAACATGCATTTGTTTTGGTTTTGAGTCATATTAACCCGTTGGTGGACCCTGGGTTACTCCCTGAGGGGTGAGACAAATTGTCCTCTTCTCATCTGTCTCTAACTAAGATAGATGGTGGGCATCACTTGGACAGAAGAGGCTTGAGATTTGCTGATTTGTAATGTTTCTTGTGTTTTTGTGATGAAAGAATCTTGCTAAGTACCATTTTCAAAATCTGAACTTTTGGACATGAAACATTTTATGACTTTTTAGAAGTATTTATAATTTTTAATATACTCTCATGGTATGTGGACATCCATATCACATATCACTATCAGTTGATTTTCTCCAGTCTCTTGGGGACTGTTTGCATATTTTTTGAAAGAAATGAAGAAAATCTTGCCTTAGCATAACATTTTTTTAGCATTATATTTTTGTGCCGAAATTTATACCCTTTTAACCATCCACATTGTGAATTATATCTTGCTTTTCTACAGAATGGTCCACAAAATATGCAGAATTAAAATATTACTAATGGAAAAATAATTTTTCATGACAAATGGTGCAATTTCTCATCACCAAACCATTTCTACATATATGCATAAATATGCACAAGTGTACATGCGTGAGCAGATACATCATTTACACATGTGTAGACACACACGTCTTTGCCTCTATAAACTTTCTTCTATCTGACTAGGACCCAACTGATTGTTCATATATAGCTTATCTACCTCGTGGTTTACCATTGAAGAGTTTTTCCTCTTCTGAGTTACTTTTCATAAATTACAATATATCAGCATTGTTTTTGTTTTTTGTTTGTTTGCTTGTTTTACTAGTAAAATAGTAAGAGTTTTAGGAAAATATAATAGTTTCAAATAAATTCAAGTACAACTGTTTTGGTGTGATAAAATCTGCTTTATAATAAAGGAAATCATACCAAAAATATGGTATGCCAAAAATAGACTCCTTTGTATTTCCTCACATAGGATCCTCTGTGCCATTGCTTCTGTTCATTAGTGTGGCTAATCATGAGTTTACACAACAGAAATTGACTGAAAGAGAGTTTTAATGAGGACATGCATCTTCTTGAATATGACATGAAAATTTACTGTTTACTATGACAAATTTAGAGGGTAAATGCACGGATGAAACTATACAGTGGTGGCATGATCAAGATTTTACACAATTTAATGAGCTTTAGATAGGCTGTAACTTTGAAAAAAATCACTTTTGGGGCACCTGGGTGGCTCAGTGTGTTAGGGGTCTGACCTTGGCTCAGATCATGATCCCAGGTCCTGGGATGGAGCCCCAGGTCAGGCTCCCCACTCCGCTGGGAGCCACTGTCTCCTCTGCCTGACACCCCCCTGCTTAGTATACGCTCTCTCTCAAATAAATGAGTATCTTTGTAAAAGAATAAAATATAATTTCAAAAAAATCACTGTTTTCCTTTTCATTTCATTAACCCTGCCTTGTTTTAGGTCATGGACTTTTTAACAAAGATTTTATTTATTCATGAGTCACACACAGAGAGAGAGGCAGAGACACAGGCAGAGGGAGAAGCAGGCTCCCTGCAGGAAGCCTGACCCGGAACTCGATCCCGGGACCCCCGGGGTCATGACCTGGGCCGAAGGCAGACAGTCAACCGCTGAGCCACCCAGGGGTCCCTGGCCATGGATTAATTTGGGTTTATAATGGGTAAGTCATCGACATTTCTAGCAGGAATTCCTATCAGCTGTTTAGACAATCTGCAGGTGCTGAGGTGCCGTGTGCACAAGGAATACCTTCTATTGGAAAGTTGTCCTCCGCGGGCTGTGATCTCCAGGCCCCCAGGCGACGTGGTCGGGGCAGCAGGGCTCTGTCCGCGTCTCCCTGATCCTGCTGTGCCCCGGGGCCTCCCGTGGCAGTGGGGCAGTCAGCGGCCTAGTGAGAACGAAGCTGCAGCTAAATGGATGCAGAGAGGTCCCGGCAGGTCCGCCCGGCAGCGCTGGTGTGTCCCGCGGGTGTGCTGGGGCCACCGCAGGGCTGGGCCGGCCGCTCCGCCAGAGGCAGGTGCGCACTGGCCTGGGCCCAGGGTGGCGGCTCTGAGGCCGGGGCTGCACCCGCAAAGACGGCGGCCCCGGGCCGGGCTGGGCCGCCCCGCCTCTGTGGGGCCCCGGCCCACCCAGCCAGCTCCCCTCTGTGGCACACCCCTCGCCACCAGCAGGCCCGGCCTAAGGCCCTGGCCGTGACCCCTGGCCGTGACCTCTGGCCGTGGCCTCTGCCGCGGGGAGGAGCTGAGCAGGCCCCTCCGAGCCTGTGCTCCCCAGTGAGCAGAGCTGCTCACTGCTCCCCGCCTCTGCGCATTCTCCAAACTGAAAAGGACCAGGGTTTGAGCACACACAGCCCTAACTTCTCTCTCCCTTCGAGCAACACGCGGCTGCACCTTCCCGTGCATGAGTTGCATCCCCACTTGTTGACGGCTGGGGGGGGGGTTACTAATTTTCTCCTGTCCTTAGAGGGTGGCGATGGTAGTGGCGGGGACAGGGGTTGGGGCTGTGCCTGCTTCACAGCAGAGGCACGGGCTCCCACGGTGCTGCCCTGGGCCGGTGTGTTTCCCTGGCTTCATAATTCGATTCATTTTAGCATTGAATAATATTCCCTTATCTGGATGTACCAGAGTTTATTTACTCAGGCACCTGCTGGAAGACTTCTGGGTTTTTCCTAAGTCTTGGCAATTATGAATAAAGCTGCTATAAACAATCTTGTGCAGGTTCTTTTTTTTTTTTTTTTTGGACATAAGTTTTCGACGCAATTGGATAAATACCGAGAAGTGTGATTGCTGAAACATATGGTAAGAGTATGTTTATTTATGTAAGAAACCGCCAAAGGATCTTCCAAAGTGGCTGTACCATTTGGCATTCTCTCTAGCAGTAAATGAGAATTCCTGTTGCTCCACATCCTCACACCATTTATTTGCATAATTTACTTGCCCCTTAGGTATTTCAGAGTGTAGCCCTTTCAAAGCATCTGGAAATAGACGATCAGCGATTTTTCTATTTTATCTAGTAAAACTGTGTACACTTTCAGAACCACTTGATTATTTGTGATTATATGATAGCCTAAGTCTTTCTAATCTTAAGAATTTATTATTTTACTTTATGGAAGGGGTTTCTATATATATATATTTTTTTTTTAATTTTTATTTATTTATGATAGTCACAGAGAGAGAGAGAGAGAGAGAGAGAGACAGGCAGAGGGAGAAGCAGGCTCCATGCACTGGGAGCCCGATGTGGGATTCGATCCCGGGTCTCCGGGATCGCGCCCTGGGCCAAAGGCAGGCGCCAAACCGCTGCACCACCCAGGGATCCCTGGAAGGGGTTTCAAGCATGGAAAGCTCTTGAGGATGGATTATTTCTCTTCCTACATATTAATTTTTGGTACGTTGGTAGATCAGGGATATTATAATCAAGCTACTCCTCAAACTCACGTGGGCAGTGTTTGTATACATAGCCCGGTACCCTACCCACTGCATCATCAACTCAGGGCATGGAGTACTCTACTTTCTACTTTTCACAAACTTTCCAACAAACAAAGTTTGTTTCGAGCTTAAGTTTAAAAAAAAGTTACATGACTCCTTACTCTACCTTTTTTGTTCTTTTAACTAAATGCTCTATGCAGCAAATACATTGAATTATCTGTTATTTTGGTATATTTCTTACTACATTTGACATATCTAATTAAAGGACTGAATAAAATCCTCAAAGAGTAGAAGAATGGAATTTTCAGTGTGATTTTGCTTCCCTCAAATACAAGCAGATGAATTTGACTATTTGATACAATGCTGAGGAGGTTATACTTTATTGTTATAATTTACATTTACTCTTTTGTTTGTTGATAGTAATTTGGCTTCTCTATGGAGGAGCATCTTCCTAGCATTTTCACATATGTTGTTTCATTTGACCTTCACACACACAAAATCTTTCAAAGTTTTATTTACGGGGAGTGAGATTGTTGTTGATTGCAACATATGAACAAACAGAATAATTTGGATTTTGATTTGCTCACAAATACTGATAAATGCAATTGAAATTAGTAGTCAGATTTCCTAGATACTGACCTCGATGTTTTCCAAGCTAAAATGCAGCTTCTGCTAATTTACTAATGGTTTTAAAGGAAAACAGCCTATTCATTTAGCTCATTTTGTTAAAGCATAATTTTTAAGAGTCCAGAAATAAGCTGTCATTGGTTGAATGCTTACTACATACCATGAGAATTTAGCTTTTATCTCATTCAGTTCTCAATACCAACTCTCATCTTTCTTGCTTTTATTTTGCTCACATTTTTATTCCTTTCATTGCTCCCATTACAACGAAAAGGAAAATTGATGTTCAGTGAATGCAAATAATTTGCCTATGATCATGCAGCTATTTGGAATAAGAACTAGAATTCATATATATCTCATTTGATTCCAAATTCTGAGGCTTCTCCAAATCATGACCTGTATCAGCATTTATGCTGGGGACCTGGCTATTTTCATAATCATTCATTGCAACTTCAAGTTAGACTTCTTAGGGAAGTTGTTGTTGCTACTAGGAAAAGGATGGAATTATTTCCACTTATGTAACTTTGTATAAAATCATTGAATCAAACGCATTTAGCTTCTAATTTCTGAACTTTAAAATGAGAAGTCTGCAGAGAATGCTTTCTAAACTTCCAGTTTTGTCTTTTTAGTGTTCTGCAAGCCCTGTGAATGGCAGGCTAGTGAATACATCTTTAATCATAAAGGTTGAAATGTAACACTTAACTCTGCCAATAATTTTTATTTATATCATTTGAAAAAGAGCAGTAGTCATTCAAAGGATGACTTTGATTTTCAGGAGGACTTTGCAAAGGTAACATTTTAAAATAATATCTGGAGAAAACTTTGTTAGCAACTTAATTTACCAAATTTATTTTGAAATATTTTATCAACATCCATACCGTCGGCTGATCATCAGTTCGTATGCATTAGATCTGCAGTATTTCACGATATTCTTACAGGTTTGATATGATTCAGTTTCATATGATTGGAAGAGGAGGGCTTGCTCTTCCTTAACTTTGGAGCTACTCAGACAGACAGTTAAGGGACTTGCCCAGAGTTACATTAAAGAGCCTATAATGTTAACTATTTATATTAAGTGGTGCATCTGGAACTAGGTTTTATGTCATTTAACACCTAGCCCTGGGCAGCCCCAGTGGCGCAGTGGTTTAGTGCTGCCTGCAGCCCAGAGCCTGATCCTGGAGACCCAGGATCGAGTCCCACGTCAGGCTCCCTGAGTGGAGCCTGCTTCTCCCTCTGCCTGTGTCTCTGCCTCTCTCTCTCTCTCTCTGTGTGTGTCTCTCATTAATAAATAAATGAAATCTTAAAAAAAAAATAACACCTACCCTGTGCCTCTCACTATACTATATCCCCCACAATTCTTACCTGCTACTTTGAACCATCATACTAAAGACAAGCTAATTATGGCTGTACTGCAGTAGAGGCGGTTGTCTCTTCAGGTAAGGACAGAGCATTTAGAAGTTAAAATAAATTGTAGTGCAAGATGGGCAACAACATGTTTAAAATTTCAGACTTTAATACAAGAAAGGAGGTAGCATTATTTTAGGGAATTTTGTGGGAATTTTCTTGAGAATCAGATAGTACGAGGTTTGAGTCTGCGCTGTACTATTTATTAGCCCTTCTAACTTGGAAAAATTAATTAACCCAAAGCCAAAGGTAATGTTTGCAGATTAACAATTAACTAAAGCCCTGAGGGCTTTCAGGAGATAGTTAATAAAGAAGCAAGGGGAGAGATGTAGGAAAACTAACAGGCTGTCATTTAGGGTCAAAGCATCTTACTGTTTTACACAATATTGTCATTTCACACATTTATTTTATTTTATTTTTTTTAATTTTTTTTTTTAATTTATGATAGTCACACAGAGAGAGAGAGAGAGAGAGAGGCAGAGACACAGGCAGAGGGAGAAGCAGGCTCCATGCACCGGGAGCCTGACGTGGGATTCGATCCCGGGTCTCCAGGATCGCGCCCTGGGCCAAAGGCAGGCGCCAAACCGCTGCGCCACCCAGGGATCCCTCATTTCACACATTTAAAAAATGTTTTTTTCAAGAGCACTTAAACTATGCACAGAAGCTTGTATTCTAAAATATCAATAATTCCTATCAAAAGAGAGACAAACAGACTCTTAACTATAGAGAACAAACTAATGGTTACTAGAGGGGAAGTGCAGGGGGTGGGTGAAATAGGTTAAGGGGATTAAGAGCACACTTACAATGAGCACTGACTAATGTATGGAAGTGTTGAATCACTATATTATACACTTGAAGCTAATATAACAGTTAACTATATGGGAATTTAAAAAAGAACTCCTATCAAAAAAGGAACTAAAGAACATATGGATTTCCACTTAGTTTTGACACACTATACTGTAAATTTTGTGTAGATTTTGAGCACTCTTTCTTAGTAAATGGAGGTCGGAACTGCACCTATGGACAAACTTCTATTCCCTACCCATTTTAAATTGAAAACATTAGGAAATAAAATAGAGAATATATATAACTCAAAAAATGAAAATTAAGAAAATACATATAGGGGATCCCTGGGTGGCGCAGCGGTTTGCTGCCTGCCTTTGGCCCAGGGCGCGATCCTGGAGACCCGGAATCGAATCCCACGTCAGGCTCCCTGGTGCATGGAGCCTGCTTCTCCCTCTGCCTGTGTCTCTGCCTCTCTCTCTCTCTCTCTTTGACTATCGTAAATAAATTTAAAAAATTAAAAAAAAAGAAAAAGAAAATACATATATAGTCAGCTAAGTGTCAGTCCTGGATTTAAATTATTTCTATTAAATGGGCTCTAATTACTAGATTTTTAATCACTGTTTTCTCTTATAAGGTAAAAGTTACTATTATGGGTTGAATTGTGTCCGCAAAAAAAGGTATATGTTGAAATCCTAGCCCCTCACTCTTGTATTTGTGACGTTATTTGAAAATAGAGTCTTTGTAGATATACTCAAATTAAGATGAGATCGTACGAATTTTGGGTAAGCTGTAATCCAGTATGATTGGTGTGTTTATATAAAGAGGAACAAGGTGACAGATGGACATAAAGGAGAAGGCCATGCAGCCACAATGGCAGGGATTAGCGTTATGCTGCCACAAACCAAGGCACACCCAAGATTCCAACAGTCTCAGAAGCTGGAAGAGAGCCATGGAGTAGAGTCTCCTCCTGAGTATGCAAGAACGTCCCAGGACCCATTCTTCTTGATGGCACACTTCAAGTTTCAGAAACGTGAGAGGATAAATTTCTGTTTGCTTAAGCTGCCCAGTTTGTAGTACTTTGTTATGGCAGCTCTAGGAAATCAATACAGTCAGTGTCATCAAAATGATGTTTAAATAATTCCTGTAGGGCCCCTGGGTGGCTCAGTTAAGCATCTGCCTTGGGCTCAGGTCACAATCTCAGGGTCCCAGGATCGAGCCCCCATCGGGCTCCCCACTCAGCAGGGAACCTGCTCCTCCTTTTCCTTCTGCTCCTGCTCTTTTGCTTTCTCTCTCTCAAAAAAATAGATAAAATAAAAAAAAATAATTCCTATGATAACTATATTGATTTCATTTCATAAGCATAAGAGTTGATGTACAAATAGACATAATGTCTTTCTTTGATCTGAATATTAAAAATACTATATATTAATTATAATTTAAACTTATGAATTTTTGAGTATATAACATTTTATATCAAGTATGTGTGTGTGTTGGATGGATGTTCTTTTTTAAGCAGCATCTGTTTTCTGGCTTCAGCACCCTGATTTTCTTTTAGAAAAATGTGCCTCACTCCACAGATTTTCATAGGTTGGTGTCACCCAAAACCTGGAAGTACTTATGTGACCTACATCTGACTAAATAGAGTCTCCCTGGCCCCTGTTCCCAGCCAGTAGTTTAGGGATGAGAACATGGCCCAAATCAGGCCACTTAGATTTGGGGGGTATGCAGGGGAATTATATTTTGTCATATTTATTTTTGTCACTTTATTTTTTGTTATATTTTGTCATCTTATGTAGTTCCACCTGCAAAAAAAAAAAAAAAAAAAAGAAGAGAGAGATTCTGTTTCCTATAGTTCCCCCACATATCCCCCAAATCTGAGTGGCGTGATTTGGATCATATTCTCATCCCTAAAATCTGGAAAGTCATATTGGTTTTTATTAGACTATAGAATGATATAAATAAAGTATGACTCCATTACTATGTTTAGGCCTTAGCTGTATATTTTCAATGTAATAATGGACTATACTTGGTAGAGAAGGGTAAAAAGCAAATGTAATTTAAAAGTAGATCCTTCTACTTAAGAAGTTTTGTATTTTAAAGGCCTTGTTTTGAAAGCATCGCCACAAGTCTTTTGAGAGGCCATTGAATAACTATCTGAAATTATCTCAAATAACTGTATTAGCAAGAATATTTTAAAGTCATTTTTTTGTATCTTCTTCTGCACCTGGCTTACAGTAGGACTGAAAATTATTTCTGGTTGAAGCTGGAGCTTGACACAGGACTCCAATAGGGATAAACATAAAGAAATGAGGTCAAGGAAGACAAGTGGCATGCTTAAAGAAGAAACTCTCAAACCTTGGGTGCTTTCCACCTAATTTAGAACACAGTCGAAAAACAGATAAAGTCGGGCAGCCCGGTTGGCTCAACGGTTTAGCGCCACCTTCAGTCCAGGGTGTGATCCTGGAGAACCGGGATTGAGTCCCACATCGGGCTCCGTGCATGGGGCCTGCTTCTCCCTCTGCCTCTCTCTCTCTCTCTCTCTCTCTCTGTCTCTCATGAATAAATAAAAAAATATATTAAAAAAAAGAAAAACAGATAAAGTCAACTGTGAAGCTGAACAATTGGCCCTAAATATCCAGGGATATTTGATATTTTGGTATATCATAAGCTATACTACAGAGAACTCAAATAGTTGAGGCAATTTGTCTTTTAGGAATTGTCATCTATCAGTGAGTATCAGGAGGGCGATTCTGACTGAAATTTTTCGACAAGATATGTTAAATGGTCTTTTTTAAATATTTAAAACATGAAGGTGAAAAACAGGATTATTTTATTGGGAGTCTCATTCAACAGAAGGTCAAATAAAATAATCTTTAATGATTTTATTTAAGCTGTGGTGAGTAATTTAATTCAGGTCTAACCTATAAGAGATGGGGGAAGGGGAAGTTATTAAGGTAGCTGCCTTCAACAGAATTGCCTACATAGAATGATGTGGAGTTGCAGAGATCTGAGGAAAAAAAGTTGTATTTGCAGAAATGCACATGTTTAAAGACAGGATATCTAACCCATGGGGAAGAGAGTGAAGATTTGGCTTAAACTAGGAGAGATTCAGTTCTAGAGCCAGGAAACTAGGAAGAGTCTCATCATAAGGATTCTGGCAGAGAAAAAAGGATGGAGAACTAATTACTAGGACAAAGGAAATTACCGCCTAGGCCTCAGGGTCATAGAGTGTGGTGATATCGCATGAGAGACATGGCCAGGGGTGCGTTTGCAGAAGTAGGTGTAGATGGTGTTCACCTGAACCCCTCAGGAAGTATGTCCTATAGGAACTTCTGTTGAGCAGGCTGGCAGGTGATATTTCTATTTTATACCCTACGATATATTTTTCATCATCTTCTACATAATTTCATCTGCTAATCACGATACTTAAACCTGCCGCTCTTCAGCCCAAACATGGAGTCACACTTAGGTGTCATGATAACCATACAGAAATAACGAAAGACGAAAGGCACAACATCAACACCCCAAACAAAAATCTACTGATATATCAGGTCATATCAGATTTATAATCTGTATTAAAAATGGCATTTTTTGGTCTTTTTTACCTTAATCCCAAAGACTTTACTCATACTTGTATTTTTTTCCATTTAAAGATGAACTTGACACTCAACCCTCTCTCACTTACTAATCACTAGTTTATTTTTTAACCTACACTGAATGGGTTCCTATGGAGTATTAAACTAATTTATGGAAACAGTATATTTTATCAATAGATAGATGTTAATTTGGAAATTAATACATTACTCAAAATATGCTTAAGTACAAATGTGGTTGTTGATAAAATGATTGATATATGAAGTTTCAGGATGTAAAAATTCTTTATGGAGATAAATTACCTTTTTCGTCAAGTACCCTGACATTTTTTTTCACCCTGAAAACTACATTACTGTTGATTAGTTTAAAAAATCCATGCCTTTTCAAATAAACTCACCATTGCTTTATATGCAGTATATTTAACACCAATATTTTTCTAGCTAGAGCATTATTAATTAAAGTTAAATTTAAATTCTCACCAGATTTAAATCTCACAGGCCATATTTTATCTTTATTAAAAAGTTTCCTATTGACAATGCACATGTGAGAGCTATAGTTTTAATCACAGAACATGACTTAAGTCTTGCTGAACTGATAAAACTGAATCACCATGCTGCCAAGTTAGGTTCCATATTGCCGCCCTGCTTTTAATTAGAAGGCTAAATTGCTGTCAGACCATGCTTTTGAACCTTATCTTCCTCTTTCTATTAAGAAAAAGACATTCAGCATCTCATCCTGAGAAGTACAGTAATGATTTTTTTTTAAATCAGTTATTCCTTTTTCATGCCTAATTTCTTTGTTTTTTAGCAGTTTTTTTTTCATGTTCGTTGTTGTCATCGTTGCTGTTGTTGTTTTATTTTTTGGATAAAGCTTGAGTATTTGGATCTGAATTTCAGTCCTAATTTCTCAGTTGGTTATCTCTTTCAAGAATGACATTTTGGGTGTGAAAAATTAATATATATTGTTTTATATATGGATTATTCTGTCTCTTAATCCTTGGTTGATTATACTTTAATAGCTTTTTAGAATTCAAGAGAATTCAGAAGTTTTTCAGAGTGTGGAAATTATTTAATTCTTATATTCCAATTCGTTCTTAAAGTTATCTCTTTTAAGACATTTCAGAAAGAAGATAGTGGCTACTTCTATTACAATTTACTCTTTTATATTGCATTAACTTCTGCTTGGATGGAAGGGAATTCTGAAGTCTAGTAGTATATAGTTCAGTAGCATGTAATAAAATTATAATCCATATATGACGCTTATTGAGCCGGAAAAGCTGATGAATATGAAATATAACTATTGGAAGAAAACAAAGAATTGATTATAATTTTATAGAGGACAGACTTCAGATAAGTAAGTTTGAATAAAGAATTAAAAGTTTACTGATAACAGCAACCGTAAATTCATCTTAAATTATATAAACATTTTTGGTAATATGGACAGAGGCAGGCAAGGGATATTCCATTAGCATCTTTGGTAATATTGTGCCATCATGTTGAGGATTACTCTGAGGCATCCCATGAATGGGGCGAGGACCTACATGCCATGTGTTTGCTGATTCACCTTATGTTTTTTAGTTTATAAGGGTTTGTTTCTTCCCACTCAATTTCACTTTCCCGTTCCTATCTGAGAATGAGCAATGATTCGTTTGTCATAAGTCTTGTGTGAGGATTAAATCATATGTACGAAGGTTTGAGGACTGTACTTAGCCCATATAAACACTTTTAATAATAATAGCAATAATATAATTATAATAAGATGGCTAATTATGTAATTGTAATGGCTAGTAGCATATGTTAGTAGAATTATAGCTCTTGACTTACAATTTCAAAGTACAAATATATCTTTTTTTCCAGACATGAAGTTACCTTGAGCATTTTGTTAAAAAGATAAACCCTTAAAAATATCCAAAGGTAAATAACTTTAGCAGTAGGCAAGGATTCTTTTTAGTTTTAAAAAGTCATGTATTAAATCTTGGCACTCCAGATTGCCTACTGCTAAATTAGTGGTAATGTTTATGATGATGATGATGTCATGATACCTTGATATTATGACTAACACATCCTGACAATGACTCTGAATGAAACTGAATCACAGTGGTAATAATGGGTAATCCTGCTGAGTATCTCTGCTAAGCATGGACAATTAAGAAAGAAAACCATTAGTTGTAATTGAAGAATTCATGTTTGTATCTAGTAGTTTTGCTACTAAAGAAGATGAATCCCAACAAGCCCAAAATAATGCAATAATCAGTCCTCATTGCTTCATTAGCATTTTAAGAGATAATGACAATTGAGCCCTTTTAGTGTGTTTTCCAGAACCTAATTAAAAATGCAATTTATAATTTTTAGAATTGGACATGGAACAAGTATTCGTCAAAATGTCATTTAAGTAGAGCTCTTCTAAGGTTTTTTGTTTTTATTTCCTATGATAATTAATAAAATGTGGATGAAATACACTCCTGTGTCTTACACTCTTTTACTTCTTTCTTTCTCAAGCGGAGCTGTTTCACAAGTATGTTTGTAGGTGGTAAGGTCTCAACAATCAGCAAGCGTTGACGACCATATAGTACTTGTTGTGGGTGATATAAAATACTCTGTACAGTCTTAGAAACTGTACAAATCAATTCTATAGCTTTATGATGAAGAAGCCCGAGTCCCTCAGCTGCTGTGCTGTGTTAACCCCGAGCCCTGTGAACCACCTTTTCGGAAGGCTTCATTCCTCAGTTTCCTTCCTCCTCAGTGCTAGCCTACATGGTAGGCCTGGAAGTATTGTCCCTTTGACTTTTGCCTCTGAAACTCCAGCCCATAATTGAACATCATTATGTTAAATAATTAAATCACATATCAAAATCAGACGCTTTCCATTTGCCTCACATACTCGTCCCACCCCCAACAAGAGCCCAACTTCTTGAGTAATAAATGGTATTTATGTTGTTGATTTCTCAGTCTTTTAGGTTTGGACTGTCTCTCAGCCCTTTCCTTTTCACTCAGGTTCGCCATTAATTTGTTGAAGTGATTTAGCCATTTCTGCCTCTATAGTAAGTTCATATAAATTTCAATCTTTTATTTATTTAGTTTTGGAGAAGGAGGGGGAGGCCAGGGCAGAGGGGCAGAGGGAGAGGATGAGGGAGTCTTACCCGGTCTCCCCTCAGCGCCCAAGGTGGGGCTCAGTCTCACAACTTGCAGATGGAGACTTAGCCAAGGTGAGGAGTCCTATGCTGGACTGTGTCCAGCCAGGTGGCCCCGTTTTATCTCAGTGTCAGGTAAGAGGAATCAGCTCTGGCTAAGAGCTATGCAAAGGCCTGGCTAGAGGGTGTCTGAAGGTCAAGGTGAGGGCTCAGGTCAGCAGCCTCCTGTGTGGCCCCGATACAAGTGCCTGAGAAAGCAGGTTGCTGGCAGAGGTTGGATGAGGGGCTCCCCTCCTGGTCAAGAAGCTGTGGCTCTCTGCTGGGGGGGGCAGCCCTGGCCTGGGCACACCCCCAAGGAGGAGAGAGAGCTGCAGGGCCAAGGCGCTGCGGGCAGAAGCACAGACAGCGGCTTTTACCTTCTCTCTTCATTCATACATAATAGTACTGAGCTTCCGGTCTAATCTTTGTCTCTGGGTTGTTTCTGCTCCAATCTGTAACCCGCAGAGGGGAGCAGACATCACCAGGCTAAAATGACAGTTCTCTGAACTACCTGCCTCCTACTCTTCTCTGTCACACTTTCTCTTAAAGTGTGTGACACTCTCGTGTCACTCATCACTGATGATGAGTAATATTATGAAGTGTTCTTAAGTACTTTGGTCATGGAAACTGTGATTTTTATGACCTTCTATTGTTGATAGAGAATAAAATACTCTAGTGAAGGTAAGACGTATTTATATTTGCTGAAGATAATAATAGATCAGATTTATTCCCTTCGTCCTCAGATGTGAATATCCCTTTAGTAAAATAGTCATAGAATAAAATAATTTAAAATATTTAGAATACTGTAAATGTGTTCATTCTATTAATCTTTGTTTTTTTAAGACCTCTAATAGAATCCATATCCTTTGACAGAATAGGAGTTAATAAATATGAAAATATTTTAGACCAGATTTTGATCAAATGGGTTCAACTAATATGAATATTAAAACATATGAATAGATACATTCATAGAGGTATGAACATATAGATTCATAAGGATAAACAGGTAAAGGTGAAAATTATGTTCAAATTAACTTCTTATGATGTTTACTTTAAAACTTTCTTTTGTTGGGAGGCGGGGCAAGATGACAAAAGAGTAGGGTCCCCAAGTCACCTGTCCCCACCAAATTACCTAGATAACCTTCAAATCATCCTGAAAACCTACGAATTCGGCTTGAGATTTAAAGAGCTGGAATGCTACAGCGAGAAGTGTTCCCACTTCTATCAAGGTAGGAAGATGGGGAAAAAAGAAATAAAGAAACAAAAGGCATCCAAGGGGGAGGGGCGCGCGAGGAGCTGGGCTAAGGCTGGGCGAGTGTTCCTAGGACAGGAAAGCACCTTCCCAGAGAAGCAGGAGCTTCACCAATCATCCCGGTGGGAAAGGTGCTCGCAGGGAGTTGGAGCAGGATCCCAGGAGGGGCGGGGATGCCCTCAGGCTCCTTGGGACACTAACAGACACCTGCACCCCGGGGAGAGCCCCACAACCCGGGCCCAAGCTCCCTAAAGGGCTGCAGCATGCTCAAGGCTGGACCCGGGAGCAGCTCGGAGGGGCTTGGGCAGCAGCTCCACGTGGAGGGGGCTGTGCGGCTGGGAGCGTGAATCCAACAGCACAGGCTCAGGAGCACAGGGCGCCAGGACACTGCCCAGGATCTAGCACTTCCCCCGTGACAGGCAGAGGCCAGGAGGGCCCAGGACAGCAAGGACATTCCTGCCGCCAGTGGCCGGAGCTGAGAAGATCAGCGCCCCGCCCCCAGAGCATCCATGCCCCTGCACACCAAGAGCTCTGTAGCTACTGCGGGAGCTGACTCCAGGGCTCCAGAGCTGGCCGCCGCCACTGTGGTTGTTCCTCCTGGGGCCTCACAGGGTAAACAACCCCCACTGAGCCTCACAGTGGCCTCAGCAGATAAACAGGATAAACAACCTCCACTGAGCCCTGCAGCAGGAGGGGGGGTTGAGCAGCTCCCCAAAGTGCAAACACCTGAAAATCAGCACAGCAGGCCCCTCCCCAAGAAGACCAGCTAGACTGATAGGGGAGAAACAAATTATTGACCAAGCAGCACTGCAAAGTTCCAGGGGAAGTCAAGGGATTTACAGTATACAGAATCAGAGGATACTCACCCTTGTTTTTTGTGTTTTGATTTGTTTGCTCCCCCTTTTTTTCCTTTCTGTTCTTCTCTTTTTTCCCCTCTTTTTGTTTCTTTTTCCTTTTTCCTGTTTCTTTTCTTCTTTCTCTTCTCTCCTTTTCTCCTTTTCCCAATACAACTTGTTTTTGGCCACTCTGCACTGAGCAAAATGACTAGAAGGAAAACCTCACCTCAAAAGAAAACATCAGAAACAGTCCTCTCTGCCACAGAGTTACAAAATTTGGATTGCAATTCAATGTCAGAAAGCCAATTCAGAAGCACTATTATAAAGCTACTGGTGGCTCTAGAAAAAAGCATAAAGGACCCAAGAGACTTCATGACTGACTGCAGAATTTTGATCTAATCAGGCAGAAATTAAAAATCAATTAAATGAGATGCAATCCAAACTAGAGGTCCTAACGACAAGGGTTAATGAGGTAGAAGAACGAGTGACTGACATAGAAGACAAGTTGATGGCAATGAGGGAAACTGAAGAAAAAAGAGACAAACAAAAGATCATGAGGATAGATTAAGGGAAATAAATGACAGACTGAGGCAGAAAAAATGTAGGTTTAATTGGGGTTCCCAAGGGCGCCGAAAGGGCCAGAGAACCAGAATATGTATTTGAAAAATCATAGCTGAAAACTTTCACAATTTGGGAACGAAAACAGGCATTCAGATCCAGGAAATAGAGAGATCCCCCCAAATTCAATAAAAACCCCTCAACACCTCGACATTTAATAGTGAAGCTTGCAAATTCCAAAGATAAAGAGAAGATCCTTAAAGCAGCAAGAGACAAGAAATCCCTGACTTTTATGGAGAGAAGTATTAGGGTAACAGCAGACCTCTCCACAGAGACCTAGCAGGCCAGAAAGGGCTTGCAGGATATATTCAGGGTTCTAAATGAGAAGAAAATACAGCCAAGAATACTTTACCCAGCCAGGCTTTCATTTAGAATAGAAGGAGAGATAAATAGCTTCCAAGATAGGCAGGAACTGAAAGAATATGTGACCTCCAAACCGGCTCTGCAAGAAATTTTAAGGAGAACTCTTAAAATTCCTCCTTAAGAAGAAGTCCTATGGAACAATCCCCAAAAAGTGGACTTAATAGATATCATGAAGACACTAAACTCATATCTTTCAATAGTAACTCTGAACGTGACTGGGCTTAATGACCCCATTAAAAGGCGCATGGTGTCAGACTGGATAAAAAAGCAGGACCCATCTTTTTTGCTGTCTACAAGAGACCCATCTTAGACAGGACACATACAGCGTGAAAATTAAATGTTGGAGAACCATTTACCATTCAAATGGTCCTCAAAAGAAAGCAGGGGTAGCCATCCTTATATCAGATAAACTAAAGTTTATTCCAAAGACTGTAGTGAGAGATGAGGAGGGACACTATATCATACTTAAAGGATCTATCCAAGAAGATGACTTAACAATTATCAATATATATGCCCCGAATGTGGGAGCTCCCAAATATATCAATGAATTAATAACCAAAATTAAGACATATTTAGATAATAATACACTTATACTTGGTGACTTCTATCTAGTGCTTTGTACACTCAATAGGTCTTCTAAGCAAAACATCTCCAAAGAAACAAGAGCTTCCAATGGTACACTCGACCAGATGGACTTCAGATATATACAGCACTTTATATCCAAACAACTGCATACACCTTCTTCTCAAGTGCACATGGAACTTTCTCCAGAATAGACCACATACTGGGTCAAAAATCAGTTCTGAACCTATACCAAAGATTGGGATGGTTTCCTGCATATTTTCAGACCATAATGCCTTGAAATTAGAACTAAGTCACAAGAAGAAGTTTGGAAGGACTTCAAACACGTGGAGGTTAAGGACCATCTTGCTAAAAGATGAAATGGTAGACCAGGAAATTAAGGAAGAATTAAAAAGATTCATGGAAACTAATGAAAATGAAGATAAAACTGTTCAAAATCTTTGGGATACAACAAAAGCAGTCCTGGGGGAAATACATCACAGAACAAGCAACCATCCAAACACTGGAAAGAACTCAAATACAAAAGCTAACCCTACACCTAAAGGGGCTAGTGAAAAGAGAGCAAATAGAACCTACACCCAGCAGAAGAAGAGAGTTAATAAAGATTCGAGCAGAATTCAATGAAATAGAGACCAAAAGAACTGTGGAACAGATCAACAAAACCAGGAGTTGGTTCTTTGAAAGAATTAATAAGATAGATAAACCTTTAGCCAGCCTTATTAAAAAGAAGAGAGAAAAGACTCAAATTAATAAAATCATGAATGAGAAAGGAGAGATCACTACCAACATCAAGGAAATACAATCGATTTTAAAAACATATTATGAACAGCTATACGCCAATACATTAGGCAATGAAGAAGAAATGGATGCATTTCTGAAAAGCCACAAACTACCAAAACTGGAACAGGAAGAAATAGAAAACCATGGAGTCCAATAACCATGGAGGAAATTGAAGCAGTCATCAAAAACCTCCCAAGACACAAAGTCCAGGGCCAGATGGCTTCCCTGGGGAATTCTATCAAACTTTAAAGAAGAAACCATACCTTTTCTATTAAAGCTGTTTGGAAAGATAGAAAGAGGTGAAGTATTTCCAAACTTGTTCTATGAGGCCAGCATCACCTTAATTCCAAAACCAGAAAAAGACTCCACCAAAAAGGAGAATTATAGACTGATATCCCTGATTAACATGGGCGCAAAAATTCTCAACAAGATACTAGCCAATAGGATACAACAATACATTAAGAAGATTATTCGGGCAGTACTGGTGGCACAGCGATTTGGCGCCTCCTGCAGCCTGGGGTGTGATCCTGGTGACCCGGGATGTAGTCTCACATCGGGCTCCCTGCATGGAGCCTGCTTCTCCCTCTGCCTGTATCTCTGCATCTCTCTCTCTCTGTGTCTATAAATAAATAAATAAAATCTTAAAAAAATAAAATAAATAAAATAAAATGACGAACTTCTTTAAAAAAAAATGATTATTTTCCATGACCAAGTAAGATTTATACCTGGGATGCAAGGCTGGTTCAACACTCATAAAACAATCAATGTGATTCATCACATTCATTTCACTTGCTAATATGCAAGTGAAAAAACAAGAATCATAGGAGCCTCTCAATAGATCCGGAGAAAGCATTTGACAAAATACAGCATCCATTCCTGATCAAAACTCTTCAGAGTGTAGGGATAGAGGGAACATTCCTCAACATCATAAAAGCCATGTAGGAAAAGCCCACAGGAAATATCACTATCAATGGGGAACCACTGGGAGCCTTTCCCCTAAGATCAAGAACAAGACAGGGATGTCCACTCTCACCACTGCTATTCAACATAGTACTGGAAGTCCTAGCCTCATCAATCAGACAACAAAAAGACATAAAAGGCATTCAAATTGGCAAAGAAGAAATCAAACTCTCCCTCTTCGCCGATGACATGATACTCTGCAAAGAACACCGAAAAGACTCCACCCCAAGATTTCTAGAACTCATACAGCAATTTGGCAGCATGGCAGGATACAAAAATCAATGCCCAGAAGTCAGTGGCATTTCTATACACTAACAATGAGACTGAAGAAAGATAAATTAAGGAGTCCATCCCATTTACAATTGCACCCAAAAGCAGAAGATACCTAGGAAGAAACCTAACCAAAGAGGTAAAGGATCTATACCCTAAAAACTATAGAACACTTCTGAAAAGAATTGAGGAAGACACAAAGAGATGGAAAAATAGTCCATGCTCATGGATTGGAAGAATTAATATTGTGAAAATGTCAATGCTACCCAGAGCAATTTACACATTTACTGCAATCTCTATCAAAATACCATGGACTTTCTTCAGAGAGTTAGAACAAATTATTTTAAGATTTGTGTGGAATCAGAAAAGACCCCGAATAGCCAGGGGAATTTTAAAAAAGAAAACCATAGCTGGAAGCATCACAATGTCAGATTTCAGGTTGGACTACAGAGCTGTGGTCATCAAATCAGTGTGGAACTGGCACAAAAACAGACACATAGATCAATGGAGCAGAATAGAGAATCCAGTAGTGGAGCCTCAACTTTATGGCCAATTAATATTTGACAAGGGAGGAAAGACTATCCACTGGAAGAAAGACAGTCTCTTCAATAAATGGTGCTGGGAATATTGGACATCCAGATTCAGAAGAATGAAACTAGCACCATACACAAAGATAAATTCAGATGGATGAAAGATCTTAACGTGAGACAAGATTCCATCAAAATCCTAGAGGAGAACACAGGCAACACCCATTTTGAACTTGGCCACAATAACTTCTTGCAAGATTCATCCATGAAGGCAAGAGAAACAAAAGCAAAAATGAACTATTGGATCTTCATCAAGATAAGAAACACAGCAAAACAAACAGTCAACAAAACTCAAAGACAACCTACAGAATGGAAGAAGATATTTGCAAATGACGAATCAGATAAAAGGCTAGTTCCCAAGATCTATAAAGAACTTATTAAATTCAACAGCAAAGAGACAAACAATCCAATCATAAAATGGGCAAAAGACATGAACAGAAATCTCACAGAGGTAGACATAGACATGGCCAACAAGCACATGAGGAAATGCTCGCATCACTGGCCATCAGGGAAATACAAATCAAAACAACGAGATACCTCCTCACACCAGTGAGAATGGGGAAAATTAACAAAGCAGGAAACCACAAATGTTAGAGAAGTTGTGGAGAAAGAGGAAGTGTCTTGCGCTGTTGGTGGGAATGTGAACTGGTGCAGCCACTCTGGAAAACTGTGTGGAGGTTCCTCAATGAGTTAAAAATAGACCTGCCCTATGACTCAGAAATTTCACTTTTGGGGATTTACCCCAAAATACAGATGGAATGAAACACCAGGACACCTGCACCCTGATGTTTCTAGCAGCAATGTCCACAATAGCCAAACTGTGGAAGGAGCCTCAGTGTCCATTGAAAGATGAATGGATAAACAAGATGTGGTTTATGTATACAATGGAATATTCCTCAGCCATCAGAAATGACAAATACCCACCATTTGCTTCGACGTGGATGGAACTGGAGGGTATTATGCTGAGTGAAATAATTCAATCAGAGAAGGACAAACATTATATGGTCTCATTCATTTGGGGAATATAAAATATAGTGAAAGGGAATAAAGGGGAAAGGAGAAAAAATGAGTGGGAAATATCAGAAAGGGAGACAGAACATGAAAGACTCCTAATTCTGGGAAAGAGCTAGGGGTGGTGGAAAGGGAGGTGGGTGGGGGGTGGGAGTGACTGGGTGTCGGGCACTGTGTTGGGCCCTTGATAGGATGAGCACTGGGTGTTATTCTGTATATTGGCAAATTGAACACTAATAAAAAATAAATTTATAAAAAAAAGTTAAGCTCTTGTCTCCTCAGAGCCAAATTAACTGAAAATGGAGTAAATTTCCCAAACAATGACGAATGTCCAGTAATTGATGTGAATCATAGATGCTTTAATTTTATATATAGGGTGATTAAATCAGTGGTGTCAGATCACAAAGGGGTTGTAACAACAAAACCTGGATGACCTCATTAACATCCAAGGCATTTATCTTTTTATTATCCTACGTTGTCTGTGGTACAGATTTTTAAACTCCTAATATAAAAAAAATCATTCATTCTTTGCTTGGAAAAATATTTTTAAAGTACTTAAAATTTATCTAAAGCCCTCCCCTCACAAAAAAAAATAAAAATAGGCTTATGCTTAATTCTAGTAATACATAACGTAGTGACAAAAAAAAAAAGAGAGTTCCTTTAATTTTTAAAAAATATTTTTGTATCTTTAAAATGTTTGAAAGACATTTCAAAAATATTGGCTAGATAAAAAGTATTTACATCATTTTTAGTATATTTAAGTCAAATACATAAATATTTTGTATTTGTACCCATCAATCTTTTTTTAAGATTTTATTTATTTATTCATGAGACAGAGAGAGAGAGAGAGAGAGAGAGAGAGGCAGAGACAGGCAAAGGGAAAAGCAATCTCCATGCAGGGAGCCCAACGTGGGACTCCATCCTGGGTCTCCAGGATCACACCCTGGGCTGAAGGCGGTACTAAACCACTGAGCCCCCCAGGCCGCCCATGTACCCATCAATCTTAAACATAATCTTGTTGCCAAATAACCTTTGTCTCTTACATATATATGCAATTTTGTCATCTAAGATAAAATATGTCAGTTATTGAGTTAAAAATGCAAATAATTTCTTTTTTGTAAAAAGACACTTTAAACTGTTATGATTAAGGTGGTCCCCAAATCTGGGGCACCTGGGTGGTGTGGTCGGTTAAGGCTGTGACTTGGTTTAGCTCAGGTCATGAGCTCAGGGTCACGGGATTGAGCCCTGAGTTGAGGTCTATACTCAACATGGAATCCTCTAAGATTTTCTCTCCCACTCCCTCTGCCACTCCCACTCATGCTCTCTCTCTTTCTCTCTAAAATAAATAAATACATCATAAAAGACTTTCCCGAATCTAATTAAGATAACTTTTTAAAACTTGTAAAATCATCTCCCCTATGTATATTTATAGAGAAATCTCAAATAAATGTTATCAAATAGTACATTGGTCATTGGCAGCATAAATTAAAATACAAGTATTTTAAGGGTTTAAAGAAGGGAAAAAAATTTATGTTCCTGGAGGAGATGGCTCATTACTCATGTTCATAAATTTCTTCAGGTTTCTTAATAAATTTCAACCAATATGAATTAATAAATCCAAGATTTTAAAAAAATATTTATTTATTATTTTAGAGAGAAAGGGAGAGAGCACAGCATGAGGGGCAGAAGGAGGGGAGAGAACTTCAAGCAGACTCCTTGCTGAGCTTGGAGCTTGACAGTGGGCTCCATCACAGAAACCTTAGGTCACCACCTGAGCTGAAACCAAGAGCCCCAGGCTTAACTGACTGTGCCACCCAGGTGCCCCCTCAATAAGATATTTTAAATTGACTAACAAAAATTCTACAACTTTGAGGGGCACCTAGGTGGCTCAGTCAGTTGAGCATTTGACTCTTGATCTTGGCTCAGGTCATGATTTCATGATTGGGGGAGTGAGTCCCACCTCGGGCTCCACACTCAGCATGGAGTCTGCTTGAGATTCTCTTTCTCCCTCTGCCTCTGCTCCTCCCCCTGATAATGTGTGTGCTCTCTTGTTCTCTCTCTCTCTCTCTCAAAATGAATAAAATCTTTAAAAAATTATAACATCAATTAGGAACTATAGTGACAAGAAGTCAGTTATGAAAACAAGCAAAAATAAAACTGTTTACAGTGGAAGATTAGCCACAGTATAATTTTCAGTTAAATATAAAGGAGAAACAACAAAAGTATTTGCAAATGGTACCAAAAGAGAAAAGTACCAAAAGAGAGAAGTATATGGATCAGAAGAGAAATATACAAAGTATGCAAATTTATATGTAAAATTAATAACAAAAAAGATATTTGATGAATATATTGGTATAACTGGATGAATTGAGGAAAGTCATTTTAGAACTATATGTTATAGGTGAAAGGAGGATTTAGGTAGATTAGAAAATAAATATATAAAGATAAATAATAGATAGATGCTAGATTCTACATGGATAGATCATAGACAGGAAGATGATATATAGGGCAGCCTGGGTGGCTCAGTGTTTTAGCACCACCTTCGGTCCAGGGCATGATCCTGGAGTCCCAGGATCGAGTCCCACATTGGGCTCCCTTCATGGAGCCTGCTTCTCCCTCTGCCTGTGTCTGCCTCTCTTGCTCTCTCTCTGTGTCTCTCATGAATAAATAAATCAAATCTTAAAAAAAGAAAGATGATAGAGAGAGAGAGAGAGAGAGAGAGAGGGAGACTCTAGAGAAGAATTTTAAAAATTTGGGATGTTATTGAATACTACTGCTAACTATTGCTTTAAAAAATAAATCCTCCATAGAGAAATGTTTTGGAAACACTACTATAATTCTAAGAGATTCCTCATACATGGTAACATATTAAAGAACTGGAGCATACAAATTAAAATAAACATATCTGATTTTGTTTAACATACTTGTTTAGGGTACACGTTCCTGTAATATTTAATGTATTTTATTTTTCCACAAGTTTCTAAAGAAACAACATTTCAGGCATATTAGACTAGGAGATGAACCAGTTATTGAAAAGATTGAAGCAATATTTATTTGATTTGAATGTAAACATTTATAAATCTCAGAGAATGTAAGAGCTTACATCTATAGTAAACTCCACAGAGATAAGGATCATACCTTTTGCTCCATACAGTTACCTAGAACATAGCTCAGTTGATAGTTATTTCATAAATCAAAATGAATGAACCAAAAAACAATTTAAAAAATAATTCATTTGTTAAATAAGAGTTTGAGAATGAGGAGTTTTTTCATTTAAAATGACAAGTGTTGGGATCCCTGGGTGGCGCAGTGGTTTAGTGCCTGCCTTTGGCCCAGGGCGTGATCCTGGAGACCCGGGATCGAATCCCATGTCGGGCTCCCTGCATGGGGCTTGCTTCTTCCTCTGTCTGTGTCTCTGCCTCTCTCTCTCTCTCTCTCTGTGTGACTATCATGAATAAATAAATAAAATCTTTAAAAAAATAAAATAAAATGACAAGTGTTGATATTAATATACAGCAGGTTTATTTCTTTCCAGATATAAAATACTACAAAGCTTACAACAGGATGTGATATACACACTGAAAATGAAATCTCTATACGGCACCAAGTCCATAATAGGAAGAACACAAGAGTCTGTATCCCCAGAAAGCGATACAAGAGTAGCTCCATTTACCATGAACTCCAATGAGTCACTGAGTGAAGTACTTTTTGTCCCCATAACTCTGCAGTCTGCAGGATTAGAAGTTCTGATCCCAAAGGGAATATACTTTTGTCAAGATTCCTTAAACTAGAAATTTACAGTTACTGCCTGAGCAATTTAGATTCCTTTGGTCACTGAAGCAGCATGAAAAAAAGAGGAGCCACCTACTTTGCCTAGGCAATTGATCCAGATGAGCAAGAACAGTTAGGCTGCTATCACGTTATTGGGTCAGAGAAGATTGTATGTAGAACACAGGTCATTCACTTGGGGACCTCTTAGTAATCCCTTATCCAAATGGGACTATGAGTGGGAGGTATAACAATGTGGCCTGTGTAAACTATGGTTAACAGGGTCTCAGACCCTTCTAGAAAGAAGATTTCGGTCACAATATCAGGCAATCCATTGAGACCAGCAGAGGTCTAAATGATAAGAGTAATTAAGCCTGGAAAGTGGAGGAAGACAATAATGAGAATAATGAGTACGAGTTGTGTCCCAGAAATCACCTGCAATGAGGGGCTGTAGTTCAACCCACTAATTTCTGTCTTCTAAGTATCTCTTCAGGAAAAAAGACCCAGACAAGTTTGTAGGAGAGGATCCCTGAATGTTTATAAACAAGTTGATTCATGTGGCACAAAGGGTGTTCTATGATATTCAAGGTCATTTGCTACTTTTATTGCCTTTCAAAAAAAATCTGTGCTGTTACAGGAGTATAGTTGGTTGACTGTCTCCAGCTGGAAGCACACTGAGACTTCACCTCCGTGTTCCAGCCAATTCCAGGGTCACACCAGGCATCCCTGAGTCTGAATTCTGTCCTATGCACGATTTTTCTGACAATCTGCTCTGTTGAATGGCTCCACGTTGAAGTGACCAAGACATTGTCAGACGGACATAATGATGAAGGCTCACCCCTGCCCATTTCTGATTCCTCTTCCCTGTCCTTTCACAGATTGCCAATCCCTATCATCCCCCGAAGGCTTATTTTGTTCAATCTGACTTTCTTGCACTTCTACCCTTCATGGGAATTGCTCACCGAATCCCTTTCACATTCCTAACTTTGTCTCAATGCCTACATTCTGGTGACCCAAATGACACAGAAAATGACTTTTAAGGGGAAAAAAAGAAATTACGGAATCAGGAAAAGAAGAGGATACTTGTTGGGAAAGAGTCCATGAATAAAAATGAAGCAATAGGGCTTAGTGCATATTCAGGCAGAAGAAGGGGCGATGACATAGGTGGATAATTGTAACAGCAGGGATAACTGCTGAGGGATAATTGTAACAGCAAATAGGTTATGATACAGAAGCCAGGTGAAATGATATGAATTCATTAATTTTTAAAATGAAATTTGTAATATAAAACTGAAATATGAAAATAAAATATGTATATATTTTGTTTAAAGCTATGGTCACTGTGCATGTGTATGAGCAAAGGCTGTCAGGACAGAAACATGCCTACATTATTCTGTCTGGAAGCTAATTACTTGAATTAATTTTCCCAGAATGTGCATCTTTCTTACTCTTCTCTAATTACCCTCCAGAGAGCTCTTCATATGCTATTTTAAGAATGAAGAGTTGCAGGGATAATACCAGAGTCTAAGCAGTTCAGTAAAATTGAAATAAATTTAATTTTTCTAAAGTATGACTGACATGTAAAACAGTTCATTTCATGGCAGGAAACGAAATCTACATCAGTAGTGTGTGGTTTTTTTTTTTTCAATTTATAGAGTAAGTTGCTGCATTGATGCAATTTCTAAATATGAAATTACTTTTGAGTTTGTAAAATAAGTATAGACATTTACAGTGTCCTTGGTGCTAATTTCCAACTTCCTTTTTTATGACAGATAATTACCCTTTATGACTATCTAGATTAATTTATGATGAAGAAGTCAGCTTATAAATACTGTTCATCTGTTTCCCTTATCCCCAAGCTGTTTTGTTGTTTTGACCTTCTCCAGCTTAGTGCTTTACTTTTAACAATACACTTAATTTCATTTGGTGACTAGTGCAGCACATCCAAATTATGTCAATTCATGCACTTAAAGGGCCTCTAAAAAAAAAAAGGCCTCTAATAACGAGTGAAATCAATGTTAGTTAAAATGCATACACAACACACACACACACACACACACACAGATGCATATATGGTTTCCCTTTTTTTCTTTTCAAATCCCTTATATTATCAGATGGAAGCTATGATTCTCAATCCAGAAACCATCTCTGACTTTTCCCCTAAGTCCATATCCAATAGACTAGGAAATCTCGTGGAATCCATGACTTCCTTATGCATTGAATGTTTCCCCTCCTGATTTTTTTCACAATCAGTAATTTTGAACAGACTCACTTCAGTCAGCATTAGTAATGCAAGAATAATATTCCAGTGCTCCTCCAAAATTTACTCCTCAATGCTTAAAATTTGAGAATTTTTTTCTAATTTCACATTCACATGGGTTTCAGTAAGTGAAAAGTTTTTAATGAGCTCTTCCTATACAGTATAGCTAGGGATGTCTGTGAAGAATTAGGTTCAAGAATCAGATGAAGGCAAGGGATATCTTCAGAACACAATGCTGAGCAGGAATTATTGAAAGAAGGGAAGGGTGGAAGAAGAGAATGGGAAGAGCATCAGACTGCGAGATGACTCTGAGAAAGTTTTGGCAAGATCTGTGGAAGTCCCTGAACAAAATTTGGCTCTTTATGGAGTGTTATTTTAGTAGAAATGGCCTGGATCTTGTATCTTCACCATGTTCAATATTTGGCTGGCAGTATCCTGAGGATAGGTGTCAAAAGTAAAGATTGTCAATCAATCTTATTGCTCAGAATATGTCTTCTTGTACACCTGAGGGATGCATCCAACATGGTCTCTTCAGACTGTATAAGAGATTCAATTACTGTTCGGTAAATATCACTCAGAAATATTCACTCAATCTCCTCTCTCTTCCAATGCATCATATATATTTGAGTAACAAAGAGTCCAAATATATGGACTGCTATGTTTATTGCAGCATTACTTACAATAGCCAAGATATGGAAGCAACCTGGGTGTTGATGAGTGGATAAGGAAAATGTGATCTATCATCTAGCTAGCTAGCTAGCTAGCTATTATCTAGCTATCATCTAGCTATCAAAAAGCAGACAGATGGACAGACACAATGGAATATTACTAGCCATAAAAAAGGATAAGATTGCATCATTTGAGACAACACGGATGGGCCTAGAAAGTATTATGTTAACTGAAATAAGACTAAAAAGACAAATACCATATAATTTCATTCATTAAGTGGAATCTAAAAAATGAATAAAAAAATAAAAAGCAGAAACAGATGTATAAATACAGAGAACAAACTGGTGGTTGCCAAAGGGGAGTAGGGAGGATGGGCAATATAGGTGAAGGGGAGTGGGTTATCCAGGCTTCCAGTTATGTAATGAATGACTCACAAGAATAAAAGGCACAGCATAAGGAACGCAGTCAGTGATAATGTAATAGCAATGTAATGAGACAGATGGTAGCTACGCTTGTGGGGAGCGTAGTGTAGTGTATAAGCTTGTCAAATCACTAACTTGTACATATGAAACTAATATAACATTGTGTGACCACTATATCCACATTAAAAAAAAATTCTACCTCAGGATCTTCTGGGGCAGAAATTTGGGCAATATCCTTACACCTTTTTCCTTGATCAACTACTTGCCTGTATGTCCAAGAAAGGATCCTGTCTCAATTGTATACTATTATGACCCATAAATTGGTACATTGTCTTATACAAAAAATAAATTATTGTCTTATACAAAAAAAGTTTTCAAAAGTAAATAAACACAAAGTGTATCATTGTTTCATATGTTAATACAAGATTTGATGCATTTGGGTAAGAAAGCAGACCTGGAACTTTCCTAATTCATCTTTCTTAATAGATCAAAGTAATTCTCAAAAATCATTTACCTGAGTTCTATGAAAAAGATGAGAGCTGAAAATTTAACTGCAATTTTTAAAAAAGATTTATTCATTTATTTGAGAGAGAGAGAGAAAGAGAGAGAGAAGCAAGAGAGAGCACATGCATGAGCAGGGAGGAGGGACAGAGGGGCAGAGGGAGAAGCAGACAACCCTCTGCATCCCCCGCTGAGCAAGGTGCCCAATGCAGGACTCTATCCCAGGACCCTGGATTATGACTTGGGCTGAAAGCAAACGCTTAACTGACTGAGCCACCCAGAAGCCCTAAGTCTTTACTTTTGTAGAAGGATAAAAGTCTTAGAATCTTTCCAATTTGCCTTAAAAAAGTAAGTGGCTAAGATATCTATGTGGTACAGAGCACATTGAAAATGGAAGAAAAGCACTTCTATTAACTAGGGGTATTTTATTTTTTGTAATAGTTAAGTTCAATGTTGCTGATGGCTGCCTGACAAAATTACCTAATTCTTCTGGGCCTTGGAGATTCTCTCTCTCTCTCTCTCTTTCTCGGAATTTTTCTGTCTCACCTCTCAGTCAGTTTTCATTTCATCCTGTGAAAAAGTATAATCATGTCTAGTCAAGTCTCCTGTAGGCTGAAAAAATAAATAGCTGTAAGAGTTAAAATTATTCCTAAAATGGAGTAAATGGGTTTTCAGTAACAGGTTGGGGGAATTCTTCAATTGTTCCAAGGGCATGATTTTTAGTGCATGGCTTTCATGACATCTATTGATTGGTCAGAATGATGTGGGAAACAAAGGCAGAAGAAAATTATTAAATTTCCTTACTCCCTACAACCCACTGACAAATCCCTGCAACACGCAGAGTGACCTTCCTCTATGGACTCAGCTGCCTCCATGTTAATAGTTGGCTAAGGACAAAGGCCCAACCCCCAGGATCCTGTAACTCTACTTTAATGTATAAAAATTTCTTTGGGAATTTTCTTTATCTCCCCGTGCTTTAATAAAATCACCTTTTGCACCAAAGACATCTCAAGAATTCTTTCTTGGCCATTGTCTTTGAATTGTAACATCTGCCCTTTATCAAGAAGACAATTTTACTACTTTCTGGATGTAATTTATATTTTAGATGACAGATGTAGTTAGGAAACTGATGTTTTTCTACACATATGAGTAATTAATTGTGTATGTAATTGAAAGGGTGCAGGATGAGACATCCCTAATTGTGCCGCTTTGGCAGAAAGTTATTTCAAGTTAAGAGTATTAAAAACTCGACAGATGCAGGAAAAGCTCATAACTGTCTAAATTTACTTTGGAAAAGAAAGCCAGTCCCAGAAAGAGAGTTATGAACAGAGACTCCCCATTTACCTAAAAAACATCTGCATAATAGAGGTACCTTATTTTCCAAACATCTCCTTTCATCTTCTTGCTAATGAGCTTTCTCCCTTTTGTGTCCCCAGACCCTCTCCTCTCCTTAGCTCATATAAACTTCAAATGGCCTCATTGTCTTTGGCATCTCAGTTTCTGTGTGGATTCCCAATTTGTGTAACTATTAAATTTGATTTTCTCCTGTCAATTTGATTCTAAGTCTAGCTATAAGGACCTTAGAGCAGAAAGTCTTCTTCCCCAATGGAATACACACATGTATTATACTTTCTTGCTAAATGGACATCTTTATATCACACACAGAGACATACACATTATACAATGGAGCCCATCTGTGAACAAATTAGTTCACTGTTTATTTTGTGATACTTTTATTCTGATTCTAATTATTTAACTAATGGCTATAGTTCATCACAATTTTTCTTCAAACTGAGGAGTCATTTAATACAATTAAATAACAAGAAAATTATTATCAGGAGTTAATTCAATTCCCTCTTAAAAACTCATTTTGCAAAATGATAGTTGATTGTACATGTAATACTTTTCCTTGAGAGTTTCTTTTATCTATTTTAATTTAGGCTTTATACTAATAGTAGCTGTAGGGGGCTATCCAGGGATTGGAGTTAAGAAATCTACATAGAGGAGTGTCTTTTATGCAAGTTGAATATGCTAATGCGTGGGGATATGTATTTTGACACTTGTTTTATAATAAGATGGGCATCCTCGCAATGGGAATTTTATTGAACAAGACATTCAAATAAGAAACACAAAGTATTCCTTTGAATGTAATAAAAATATGAGTTCATGTTGAGACTCCTTATTATAAGTTCCATTTATACAGGTATTCTAATGAAAATGATTTGGAAGAAAGGTGATTGCTACTTACTGAAAGCTACACTTTAGCTTTTACATATGTATTCTAATTAACAAAGTTAGTGGCTTTAATCTTACTTTGTGAATGACCATTAGTTTTAAAGACTGCTGTTAAAAATCTCAAAGTATTTAAGATCTTAAAGTATTAAAGAACAATCCACATCTGTATTTCAGAAATAATCACAAAATTTACAGTATGTGTAGCTCGATAGATGACAGATGGATAGATCGGATAGATTAATAGATATGATCTTAAGCTAAATGCTATTTTAATATAAACTTAAGGTAATTAAAATATTGAGATATTCATATACAACAGAAAAACATAAAATGAAGTAAAATGCAGAATCACAAATATGTGTGTGTTCATATATACCCATGTTACATGTATATATAACAGTAAGGAGTATATATAACATGTATATATAACATAGGAGACAGCAGAGGTAAAATAATGCTATTCTGAGCAAAACAAACTTATTACATGTTAATGGTGAATATTTTTCTGTCTTTGATATAACATTTTTAAAAGGATGTAGAACCCCCTTTAAAACAAAACTGATGAATAAATATGCTTTTTTTTTTTATTGGTGTTCAATTTACTAACATACAGAATAACACCCAGTGCCCGTCACCCATTCACTCCCACCCCCCGCCCTCCTCCCCTTCTACCACCCCTAGTTCGTTTCCCAGAGTTAGCAGTCTTTACGTTCTGTCTCCCTTTCTGATATTTCCCACACATTTCTTCTCCCTTCCCTTATTTTCCCTTTCACTATTATTTATATTCCCCAAATGAATGAGAACATATAATGTTTGTCCTTCTCCGACTGACTTACTTCACTCAGCATAATACCCTCCAGTTCCATCCACGTTGAAGCAAATAGTGGGTATTTGTCATTTCTAATAGCTGAGTAATATTCCATTGTATACATAAACCACATCTTCTTTATCCATTCATCTTTCGTTGGACACCGAGGCTCCTTCCACAGTTTGGCTATCGTGGCCATTGCTGCTAGAAACATCGGGGTGCAGGTGTCCCGGCGTTTCATTGCATTTGTATCTTTGGGGTAAATCGCCAACAGTGCAATTGCTGGGTCGTAGGGCAGGTATATTTTTAACTGTTTGAGGAACCTCCACACAGTTTTCCAGAGTGGCTGCACCAGTTCACATTCCCACCAACAGTGTAAGAGGGTTCCCTTTTCTCCGCATCCTCTCCAACATTTGTGGTTTCCTGCCTTGTTAATTTTCCCCATTCTCACTGGTGTGAGGTGGTATCTCATTGTAGTTTTGATTTGTATTTCCCTGATGGCAAGTGATGCAGAGCATTTTCTCATATGCATGTTGGCCATGTCTATGTCTTCCTCTGTGAGATTTCTGTTCATGTCTTTTGCCCATTTCATGATTAGATTGTTTGTTTCTTTGGTGTTGAGTTTAATAAGTTCTTTATAGATCTTGGAAACTAGCCCTTTATCTGATATGTCATTTGCAAATATCTTCTCCCATTCTGTAGGTTGTCTTTGAGTTTTGTTGACTGTATCCTTTGCTGTGCAAAAGCTTCTTATCTTGATGAAGTCCCAATAGTTCATTTTTGCTTTTGTTTCTTTTGTCTTCGTGGATGTAAATATGCTTTTTTATTTCAAAAGATATGACAAATGGATCAAAATACAGGTCCTGTTAACCATGAACAATTTCTATAGAAAAATGTTAATTTCACATATTTTTTCTTCTTTTCTTTCTTTGTTTCATGCACTTCACTATGAATATCTGGTTCTAGCTTCCTCCCATCTCTATAGGCTGCCACCATATTCTCCTGGAACTCATCTTCCTAAATAACCTTCCCTTGCTATCACACTCCATCCCCAAACACAATGCTGTCACATAAGCATTGCATAGTAAAGACTACCTCAGATATATGTGTGTGTATATATATATACACACACATAATACATAATGTGTATATTTATACACACACATATATGTAGTGGTAAGATAGTTTTATGTATGTCTTAATGATTCCAAATCAATTAGATCTCCCCATCCATCTTGAAACCAAGTTGGGGATTTTATTTTCCCAACTGTTCAAAACTTAAATTCCTTCAGCTACAAAATCCACTCTTGATAGTTCATTTTGGCTCCTGAGACATAGACCTATACGAATATTATTCTTCTAAATTGGTTTTGTGACAGTCTTCTTTTAAAGCAGACATGAAGAGATGGGATAACAAGAAACTATTTATAGGAATTGATTTTTAAATGATTGACATCTAAATGCAAAGGAAATATGGTTTCATTTTCTCCCAACATGTTAAATCAAATCTGTCAACCTAAATTTCCCTCAACTCACTGTCCCTTTCATCATCCTAAAATAAGAGAATGGGTTTCATTAATCAGAGCACAGAGCTTGAAGCCTATCTCCCTATACCAATTTGTCATGATTTTCTATGTAATCTGGAACAAACCCATTAAATTATGTCCTCCTTTCCATTTTGGAAACAAAGCCAAGAATTAGAATATTTCTTAGTATGTTTAATGTTTTCCTTTCCGCTTTCTTGAACCGATGAGTGCCAATTCTTTCTTTGAATTTTAGTGAATGTTAGCCTGGATATTGGCAGTAGGAAAAGAAAATGAAGCTATACTAATGATAAATTTTTTACTTTAATTTGAAGCTAGAACATTTCACAGTTAGAGTATAAAAAGTAAGTAGCTTTTTTTCTGTTTTGTGACAGGTTTTAAAAATTATGTGAAAGTCTTACCTTTATCCTCCTTTGATATTTCCCACAAAACACCAAAAGAAGTGACTGGAATCAATCATATAGTGGTAAAACCATCACTACCTTCTTTGAAGGGAACATTCATAATGTAGAAACTGCATTGCATTTTAGAGACAAGATTTAATTATAGTCAGATTATATATGATTTTTAATCCATGTGTTAGCAAAGATAGAGTGCTTAGACATTTCTGTTCAGAAGACTTATATCGTTTAGTTCCCATGCTTCTGCTTTATAGGCAATGATTGTGGATTTTATGGCCCACTCTTCACAAGTAGACCACAGAAGGAATAACATAACAACAAAAGGCTTTGGAAGTTGAATAATATTTCTGTTTCGTGCCCGCCACATGTATTTTGCCAATATTCATTTGGTCTTCAGGTGGCATAAGCACGGTCCAAATATACATATCCTAACAAAGAGTTTGACTTCAAATATACTCCATAAGGCCAGGAAGAAGTTACACAAAATAAAATGACAACACTAAAGGAAACAAGATTGTTTCTGATCAATGTTTGCTGTCAAAAACTTCAACATAGGAGATATAAATAATGTGGAGAATGTGAAGAAATGCATTTTAAGTCCCAAATATCTTCCTTGTTAGGCAAAGTAATCTCACCCTCTCTGATGGATCCTCCCTTGACAAGGTTTACCTATTTTTTGGCACAAATGAAAAAGAGGGTAGAAGTTCCCTAACCAACAAAACCATGGTATTCCTCATATGCCAACAGCATTTAATAAAGTATCAGGGATGAAAGGAATGTGAGACCCAGTTCATTCTGCTATGCTGTGCATGCGTCCCTTCCATGGCACTGCTACTCTAAGTGGGGTGTGAGGATCTGCAGCCACCTGAATCAAGATTAGGTGCTTAGAAATGCAGAATCATGTGCATTCAAGTTGGAGAAGCACTGCTGCTCCATAATGTGACCTCCAAAGATTATTCAGACCTACTGGAACATCTCCAGTTCCTAGGAAGTCACTCCCTGGGGTAGCTTGTACAGTGTTGAACCGTTTCTAAAGTAGTAAAAGTATTTCTTACATTAATTACAGCAAAGATCTGTTTTTCTGTTACTTCTACCTAATTAGTCAGAAATCTTCCTTTAAAGTGACTCAAAACACTCAGTCCCACTTCTTTCAGGGAAGTGTTTTAGAAAATGGCAAACAAAACTTTGTCTTCCCCTTACCCCTCTCCAGCTACTTTAATCATTCCTCAAATGTCATATTTAAACTCTCTTAACATGATGCTCTCTGCTAAAACCCACCATAGTTATTACCATCACCGTGTGATTTCTAGGCTTGAACCCAGTATTCTCAGTGTAATCTGGTCAATGCCAAATTGGGGAGGATTATCTCTGCACTCTGCATACTCTATCACTATTACTACAGTCTAACAACTGCCTTGTCCCTATGAGAGAGGGAGGAAGAGAAGGGATTCCTACTGCAGTTACAGATATCTAGAATCCTCATTACATTCTACTTAACAAAAGAGCTCGCTCGCTCGCTCTCTCTCTTTCTCTCTCTCTCTTTCTCTGTACTATGCATGTCAAATGGATTCTTTAAGCTTTGTACTCTCCTCCATTAACACCAGCTCCATCCACCAACAGAGGACACTGGGTCATTTGCCTGGATCTCCAGGCCTTGGAAGAATGCCCTTTGCAAGACACTGGACAACAAATTCTTGCACCTAAACGTGGGATATAGAAGAAGCTGGACGTTCAGAAACTGATACCCGAAGCAACTACTGTTAACTGTATTTATCCCCTTCATTTCTTCAAATTATTAGACTCAGTACAGAACTGATTCCATCGATACAATGTAGATAAGGATCCTTGGATGTTATAAATGTACTTTTGCTTGCAGGCTAATGTTTTTTTGAGGATTATGAATCAGGGCATCATCCCTCATGCCTAAGATAGTCAGATTTCGATATATTATTCTATGTAACAGTTCTTAAAATATATGAGTTGAAATACTCTACTTTGGGGATTTATGGGTTAAAAAATGTATGTTTCCTGCTGGCTGATATATAAAAACTTCTAGTAAATAAACGTGATTGGAAAATAGGTGCTCTGCTGTCCAAACAACCACCTGCTTTGAATAAAGGACTCTCTGAGGAGCCAATGTGGTGACATCCCAAAGATGCCTCTGACCTAATCTCTGGAAGTTGAAAATCTGCATTCCTTACGTGGCAAAGGGGGCTTTGAAGATGTTATTGAGATTACTGATCTTAAAAAGAGAGATTATTCTGGATTATCAGGATGGTTCGAATTTAATCTCCATAGGCCCTTCAGAACAGAGATTTTTCTCGTGCTGGAGGTGGAAGAAAGGAGGAAGAATGAGCAGAGATTGAATGTATGCAGAGGACCCAGTGCACCTTTGCTGTCTTGAAAATGAGGTGGCAGGTGTGATAAGGGGTGTAAGTGGCCAAGGAGCCCAGTGAGTGTCCAAGAGGACAGCCCGAAAGCAGGTGGGTACTTCTGCATGGACCTGAGTCCTACCAACGACCTCAAAGGAACGTGGCCCTGCTGATGCCTTGATTACTCCTTGTGAGACCCTCTTACAACAAGGACCCTCGCTGCGCCACACTACATCCAGACCCCTGCCCTACAGAACTGCCAGGAAACACATGGGTATTGTTTTAAGCCAGTACATTTCTGATGTTTGGTCACCACCCTGGTCAGGGCTCCAGGGACTGCGTGCTCTCCTTTTTAAGACAACAGCAGTCACTGCTAATTTATCTTCTTCATATTTTCAGACATAGCCTGAAAAAATTTCAAAACCAAGAATCCCTGCAAACCATTGGAAAACTTTCAGAGAACACACTGGATGAGACTCTGAGCTTTGGATGAAACCATCTGAGTTTTTTTTTTTTTTTTTTTTTTTCCATCTGAGTTTTGGATGACATTCAGCAATGGCCTCTGATAGAGTATATGCTCCACAATTCTTTTCTTTCTTTTTATTTCTTGTAACACACAGCATTTTATTTTATTTTATTTTATTTTATTTTATTTTATTTATTTTATTTTATTTATTTTATTTTTATTTTATTTTATTTTTGTATGTTTTTTATTGGAGTTCGATATGTATATAGTATAACACCCAGTGCTCAAGTCTTTTCTAATTGTTTTCTTCAGCTTTATTTCCATAACAAGAAATAACACCGAGGGAAAGAGGGAGAGAAAATGTGACAATATGTGAATTGAGAATCGGCTCTGAGACCTACTAAGTTGTGGGCTTTAAATGAATCCTAAATCTTTCTGATTTTTAATTTTTTCTTCCATAAGAGGACAGGTAATATCTCAGGAGTTTAAAATATGTCTTATTTTCTTTCTTCAAAGGAAACCTTATGTGGGAGGCTATTCTTCAGAGAGAAAAATGCTGATCTTCTTGGCATGGAGGGGTGGAGCACTCCAGCCCCACTTGCTAGACTCTCCTCCGCTAACTTCAATTCAACACAAGCCACTTAGCCATTTGCCGGGATTCCTAGATCTTGGAAGAATGTTAGTTGCAAGCCACTGAAAAACGAATATTTTCTTCAATGTTTCATGTTTTTTTTTTAATTGACATATAGAGAAAAAGGATGAAAATGAAGCTTCTGTAGCTGACACTGTACTCCATGTTCCATTTACCACCAGATATGGTGCTGCCTCATTATCATGAGAAGACACTTATGCATAAATATATATTCAGCACGTATCATTGATTATACAAACTCATGGAGATGTTCTCTCTCCTTCTGGAGGCAGGTAGTCTTACTGTCCAGCGGGGTTTGTCTCATGATGATGCCAGAGGTCAGCGACTCATTCCTTTTTTTGACTCCTCCTTTTTTATTTATTCTTTATAATTCATTCATTCTTCATGTATAATATAAGAAAATAGTTTAGGCTACTGAATCTATAATATTAAATGCAATTTTCTTTAAAATTCAGATACAAATATAAACTATCAATGTGAAGTATTAGTATTAGGACTACATCTTAAGAAATTCAAGGTAATGCTACTGTATTAATTTTTTTTAAGTTCTATGAGAGGCAGACCATCATGGTTATGTTAAAGATTCAAGATCAGGGGCAACTGGGTGGCTCAGTGGTTGAGCATCTGCCTTGGGCACAGGGTGTGATCCCAGGGTCCTGGGATCGAGTCCTACATCAGGCTTCTTGTGGGGAGCCTGCTTCTCCCTCTTTCTATGTCTTTGCATCTCTCTCTCTGTGTCTCTCATGAATAAATAAATAAAAATCTTAAAAAAATAAAGATTCAAGATTAAATTCTGCACTGATACCAAGTATGGCTTAATTCAGTAGCGTATCCTCATCTCTTGACATATAACTTACAGGCATTCAACATTTTCTTTTTTTTAAATTTTTATTTATTTATGATAGTCAGAGAGAGAGAGAGAGAGAGAGAGAGGCAGAGACATAGGCAGAGGGAGAAGCAGGCTCCATACACTGGGAGCCCGACGTGGGATTTGATCCCGGGTCTCCAGGATCACACCCCGGGCCAAAGGCAGGTGCCAAACCGCTGCACCACCCAGGGATCCCGAACATTTTCAAACATAATTGAGCTAGGTCAATTATCTGGAGGAAAAAAGTACAACTTAATTAATCTAAAACCACATTTATAGTGTTATGAGTAATGATTTGCATAAAAATACTGAAACAGCATTTTAGGATCTTTTGATGTTTGGATGCCCCCTAAGATGAACTCTTTAGCCAACACCCTGGGTTAACTGATGAACTCTGTCCCTTCTCTGTACCAGTGACTGAAGTCCACCCCACACGAACTTTCAGGTCATGAGGCTGTTCTCCAGCATCTCAGTGAAGCTCTTCTCTAGTCTTCGCACTGCCTGCGGCCAAAATTTATCCTCCTTATTGTAATTGTATGAGCAAATTAAGTTGAATTAATGTACAGGTAAATATAAATGAGGAAAGAAAGATGGCTTTTCTATGAATGTTTGAAGGATTAGTAAAAGCTACTAGTTAAAGACATTGATTTTTTTGTTATAGACATTTGAGGATGATTATAACCATCATGACATATTTTGCATCCAGATTGTTTCTCAGGTGTCTTTAAGTCTTGTTTCAGTGCAGAGTATCAGACTGCATCACCGTTGTGGTTGTGTCAGGTCATAAAGAGTTAGCTGTGAAGGGTGACCGAATGTCCAGTTATATGATTCAGGTGCAAAGGAAATGGATGTTGCATGCATATATACAAATGTGTGAGTTTTACAAGCTCTCTGCTTTAACCCACGTGTTTTTAATTGAGCCACTTTTCATTCTGATCCCTTTGTAAAAAAAAAAAAAAAAAAGCCTCCTGGGCACATCAAATGACGAGCTCACTAGACCACCAGCATTCATCATGGAAGACAGATGACACTGCATATCATTAGTGCAAAGGACAAAAGGGACAAGTGAGAGTGACTGGGAAAAGGGAGACTCCTCTCTTGACTGCTCACTCACACAAACTGGCAACCCCAAACTCTCTATCCTATTAAAAATAATTAAAAGTGCCATCTTCTTAGTAATTCTTACCTTACTAACAGGTGACCTGCACAGAGCAGTTGCATGTGTCAGCCTGCATCTTGGTTTAGGAAGCATTTCTCCCCTTGAAGGATTGAGAACTAGCAAATTACATGCTCAAAACAAAAGAAAGAAGTAACCTTACTATTTATAAATCTAGGCAGCTTTAAAATACATAAAATAAGTAGCTGGAAAAGTTTTAAATAACAGCTCATTCTTCTTTTCTTGTATCTCTCACTAAAGAAGTTCGAAGGAGCTTGGTCAATTATTTTGGGGAAAAAAAGAACAACTTTATGTTAATTAATCTACTAAAATCACATTTATAGTGCTATGAGCAATGATTTGCATAAAAATACTGAAATGACATTTTGGGATCTTTTGATGTTTGGGAATCCCATAAGGTTTATTTGTTTGTTTATTTCTGGCCATGAGGATAATTGCAATGTTGGGATAAAACATTTCAGGATTTCAGGATAAAGAGACACATCTCAAATCTGTTCTTAAATTATCAAGCAATCCTCCCTTACCAAATGGAAATAACTAAAGTTGTTTTCCACCTCATATTTTAGGGGAAAAAATGATGTGATATCTCTCTTCATGGAAACTACCGTATCTGCAACATATGATAAATGAGGCCATATATTTGATTACAGTGGCCCTAGTCGAGACCCTGGTTATTGACACTAGCAGCAATTTCTGCTCTTTCCACCACCTTTCCCCACAAAGTGATGTAAGTTAGATCTCAATAAATCTGTTCAATGTGGCTAGAAGTTTTACATCTATGAACATGTATCAATGAAGACTAGTGAAGCATGATACTGGATACTGAGCCCTTGTTTTTGAAATGATTACCAATTCTCAAAATGGTCTGTGCATTTAACACATGGGATTGTTAACATTTAGTGTAAAATTGTTCCTAGATGGTTTTGTGCTGTGAATTCTTTTTGTACTACATTCTTGATCATATGTCATTAGAGGAATGTGATTTTGGCAGTTCTTGTCTCAGCGACTGTTATTTGGTGCAAGTCATTAAATATTTAATGGGCGGGGACCTCTTCCAAAGTCTCTTAATAATTTCTTAGATTAACAGATCATGTGAAGTTCTTTTAAACGAGCTCATAAAAAATGATCTCCCAGTATTCTTGTAAAGAGATTTTTTCCTGCCAGCTTCTGATATAGAAGTATAAATACAAGACCAAAACATATAAAGACTAAATGTGGTTATACAAGTTATGTCAGTAAATTCTGACAGTATCGTCCTTCAGGTAAAAGGTTATTATGGGTGACAATGCACGATTTATAACAATCACATTTTGTTTCCCTTACCTTTGTCAAAGAACTAAAGAACAGTTTGGTGCATTTAATGTTTCAAAGAAGTTGAAGTGTTGGGATTGATCTTCATGCCTCCAGATCTTGGTCCTTGCAAGTTTGTCCCAAGCCTGAGACACACATCTACTCATTAGGTGCAGCAAAAGCGGATTTCTGAACTCTCAAGAATGTAGGATGTAACCTGGGCCGCAGAGAATCCAATACCGTGATCCTATTAAATCAATGATACTGCTTCAGAATGAGAGTAGGTACAGAACAAAGAGTCTTTTTATTCCTTTTTGAGTCCTCTTTTAGTCCATTGCAAACGTTTAGTCAGGAAGCCATGCTTTGTTAAAGAACATGTGTTTTTCAATTTCAAAAGCTTCTCTTAACAATCAAAAGTGGTGGCCTTGATTCATTCAATTTCTATAGTATTGCATTCATAAGAAAACATAGTATAAAGAACAGAGACCATATCGCAAACAGAGTTTCCTTATGACAGGGAGGAAAGTTTCCTTTACTAAGAAGCATAGGATTTGGAAAGGAGAGAAAGAGGAGAAGAAGAGTATAGGTATTATTATTATTTTTTTGAGTATAGGTATTAGTGATCTACCCACCTACTTGGGAACTAATGCCCTGGGGAGAGGGAAGAGGGAATGCTGTACACTCCTTTGCAAAGCCTTATATTCTGCCTTTTGTTGGTGTTATATAATCCCCGGGCAGAAAAGCAATGTCTGAGGAAGTATCTGAAGCCTGCCTCTTTCAAAGAATTCTGCATACTGTGGCATCATGAGGAAAATCAGCTGATAGCTTTTGGGTCTCCAGCAAGAATCACAGATTTGAGACAATCAGAAAAATGTAAAAGAGCCACTGTGGGGTGATGACAAGATCCAGAGGCATTAACAGACATGACACCACAGAATAAGCCAGACCAGTCATACCTCAGTAGGCACTCTGATGGGCCATCCAGTGATTAGAGAAGGAAAGGAAAATTCCAGAAGACAGCATGTGGACCTCTTTATACCCACCATGCTGGCATGGACCCAGAAGCCAGTTGTATGGGAGAGAAAGTTAGAGAAGACTCTGTAGAGGGGAGAAACAGTTGTGACTAGCGTTTAATAGATTTTTCCCCAAAGTATTTTGAATTCAAGTTGAATTAATCTTATTTGGCATCTATACAAAAAAAAATACAGTGTTACTGTATTTTTTCCTGCTAGTAAAAGGACTCAGATTCTGGAAGACTTGTGAGATTAAATAACAAAGGCAGCTAACTTTTCTCTGAACAGCTGAATTTACATTTAGTTCTATTATGTTTATGTCAGAGACACTAAATTTCAGGATTTTCTAAAACCAACCTTCCTGCTAAGTGTTGTCAGAATTTGGCCACACACAAGAGACAACAAGGATTTGCAATTACCCTCCATCCATAAACAACTAGAAAACTGGACATAGTTTAGGAAGTAACTACTTTAAGAAACTTGATGGTAGGCAGTATAGGAGAATAATCTTGGAGGAAAGAGAAAGGAATGAGGTGAACTCTACCTTTGTCTAGACCTTCTGCCTAGAAGAATTTCTACTGAAGTTCAGGAAGGGGAATTCTAACAAAACTTGTGTATATGAATGAATTGAGGAGATAGAAATCATCATTTGGGGGAGCCAAGGCAATTAGAATTTGTGAGGCAGACTACCTAAGAGGAGGGAGCTATGCAGAAGTGCTCAGGATATTTTCATGGAAGTTGCATCAAGTCTTTGGCTGAAAATGAATTTGCAGACACATCACTGGATCTGAATAATTTCAGAGAACAGAACAGTTACCAGTGAGCTGAACAATTAATTCCTGGAGATTGTAAAGGTCTGAGAATCATTCAAGTTCCCATAAACCCAAGTAAAGAGACCTTCATGAATACATGGTACATTTAGTGGAGAGCCCAGAGAAGCCTCATCTTAAAAGTGGGGCTAAATGAGCATTAAAGGTATTCTAAATTCACCCAAAAAGATGTAACAAATGCAGTACTCAAGAACATAAAACCATGATGTCCCACATCACTAAAACCACTGCATATATGAAGAAGCAGAAAAATGGGACCCATAACTTGGAGAAAAGTCAATCAATGAAACAGACCCAAAATTAAAAATATAATCAAATTAATTAACAGACAAGAACTTTAAAACAGCACAATCCAATATGTATATTGGATAGTGATAGAAATGCCTAGGACGAAGCCCAGAAAAATGACAAAGGCTGAAGAAAAATTAGTCTTTAGTGACGTTCTGAGACAATAACAAATGATTTGACACTTGTGCAACTGGAATTTCAGTAGATAAGGAAAGGAAGAGAAAAAAATACTTGATGACATAATAGTCCAACTTTTTTTCAAATTTAATAAGTTATAAACTTTCAGAACCAAAAGACAAAATGAAGCCTAAGTAAAATAAACATAAATCAAATCTCTCCAAGTCTTATTGTAATCAAGCTGACAAAAGAGTGTTAAAGAGGGAATCCTAAAAGCATCAAGAAAACAGACACATTGCATGCAGAGACACAAAGATAAACAAAACAGCAGACTTTTTGTCAGAAATCATTCAAACCAAAGAAAAGAGGCTTATCTCTATAAAATATTGACAGAAAAAAAATAAAATACAAAATAAAAATAAAATGTTGACAGAAAAAAAATCTAAATTCTATATTCAGCAAAATATCTTTCATAAATGAGAGTAAAGAGAAATTGACAAGGTTATTATATAACTCATAGGGAAATTCAAGTGATCTAGAATTTGCAAGTGATTTTTTAAAAATAATAAAGTTGGAGGATTTATTCCATTTGATTTCAAGATTACAAAGTTAAAGTACCAAGGCACTATAGTAATGGCAGAGAATAGACATTCAGATAAATGGAACAGAAATGACAATCCAGAAATACATCAATTACATAACCAATTGATTTTTCAACAAAGATGTCAAAAATTTAAGGCTTGGGGAAAGATTGTCTTTTTAGTAAACTATGCTAGAATAATTGGATACACACACACACACACACACACAAATGGACCTCAGCCTTCTCATTACACCATACCTGAAAAATAATTAAAAATAAACATAGGAGCTAAATCTTTTAAAAGAAAATATAAGGGAAGATCTTTGTAACCTTGATTTAGGCAGAGATTTCTTAGGCAAGACATAATAATAAGCCCATAAATGAAAATTTTGTTAATTGGACTCCACCAAAACCAAAAATTTTACTTGTCAAAGGACACTACTGAAAATGAAAAGGCAGCCACAAAATGAGAGAAAATATTTGCAAAACATACATCTGACTAAAGGTAGATCCAGACACATAGCCACAAAATATACAAAGAACTTGTATAACACAATAACAGGAGAAACTTTTCAATTAAGAAGTGAGCAAAAGAAAGACACTTCATAAAAGAAGACACTCTGGCTAACAAGCTCCTGGAAAGATACTCAACATCATCAAGCATTAAGAAAATGCAAACCAAAATTATAAAATACCAGTATGGAACCATTTAAAAGGTTAAAATAAAAAGGCTGAGAAATCCAATTATTGACAAGGATGTAGAGAACAGTGGAAGTCTCCTATATCTCTGGTAGGAATGCAAAACACTGAAATCACTTTGTATAATAGTCTGGAAATTTCTTTTTTTAAATTTATTTATGATAGTCACAGAGAGAGAGAGAGAGAGAGAGAGACACGCAGAGGCAGAAGCAGCTCCATGCACCGGGAGCCCGACGTGGGATTTGATCCCGGGTCTCCAGGATCGAGCCCTGGGCCAAAGGCAGGCGCTAAACCGCTGCGCCATCCAGGGATCCCTAGTCTGGCAATTTCTGAAAAAGTTAACCATAGGGCGCCCGGGCGGCTCAGTCCCTTAAACATCTGCCTTCCACTCAGGTCATGATACTGGGGCCCTGGGATTCGGCCCGCATCTGACACGTGGGCAGGTGCTCTCTCTCGTTCCCTCTCAAATAAATAAATAAAATCTTAAGGGAAAAAAAAAACATACAGTTAACCATGTGTCTACAGAAACAATAGCAAAAAATTTAAAAACTAAAAAATAGTAATGTTTGGCAGTGTTTTTAAAAACATATGTAGAAGTAAATTGAACGCAATTTTTGGCACAAAGAATGAGACAGGGAAATGGAAAATCCACCTATGCGAATTAGCATAATACTGTTTGAAGGGGATGATAATTCATTTTATTTTTTGAAGATTTTATTTATTCATTCATGAGAGGCGAGAGAGAGAGAGCGAGAAAGAGAGGCAGAGGCACAGGCAGAGGGAGAAGCCGGCTCCAGGCAGGGAGCCCATGCAGGGCTCGATCGGGGTCCCCAGGGTCACCCCCCGGCTGCAGGCGGCGCAAAACCGCTGGGCCCCGGGCTGCCCCGAAGGAGATGAGCACCTAAAAACGACAGCCCCTATGGACCCGTAGTGTTTCCTTTCTGGCTCCAAAAATCGTTTCTTTCGTCAGCTGAGAAAGCTTCTCCTAGGCTGCTGCTGCAGGCTCCTCCGGGACTTGGGCGCCCGCACAGCCGGCCCCGCGGCGCTGGGGTGACCCCCGGCCTCCGCCCCCCGCCTGCCAGGCTGGACGGCACCTTCCCCTGGGGCCCGGCAGGGGGGGGCAGCAAGTTCTCCAGCCTTTCCTCCTGTTCTCCGGGGCCTCTGTCCGAGCCGCCTTCCAGGGGGTCCCGGGGGGCCGGACGGTCCGTGAAGGGGGAGCCTGGCAGGGAGACCCCCGGACGGCGAGCTCTCCCCGCGCGGCCGCCCACTGCGAGAGCGGCTGGGGTGTGCAACAGCACGTGAACCCCACGGCTAGGCCCGCGGCCGCACCGACCACAAATCTGCGTCCAGGCAGAGGCTTCCGGCCGCAGGCGGGAAAGCGCCGGCTTCGAGCTTGCTTCCTCCCGCACGTCGAAGGCGAGCGCGGCTGCAGGCTCCGCGGGACCAGCTCCAGGCCCGGGGACGCCCGCCTGAGCGGAAGCAGCTCCGCTCCCACAGGCCTCGAGCGGCTCCGGCGCCCGCCGGCTCCGAGGAGCGACTGCGCACGCGCAAGTCGAGAGGCGGGCGGGGCCGTCGGGCGCCTGCAGCTGCCGGCGCGTGCGGGGCGCGGCGGCAGGGGCTCCCCGGGAGAGAGACCAGGGCTTCCGGGCGGCCTCCGAGATCCCGGGGCCGCGTGCTGGAAGCCTGCCTGAAAACACCCCGCCAGGGCCGCTCCTCTGCCGCCGGCTCCTGCCCGGCCACTGTTCGGGGCCCTTGGCCGCACGACGGACGGAGGACGGCTCTCTGTGGAGCAGCGCGCGGGCTCCCCGGCTCGCGCCCCCCCTGCCCGGGGCCTGCGGCGCGAGGTACGTGCGGCTCCCGGCCCTGCCTTCCTGTGGGCGCGACGAGGGGGAAGGTGGGATCAGGTGCGTCTCTGCAGCCCCACGAGGAGAGGGTTTTCATACAATTGGATGACAGGATGTTCCGCGGGAGGTGGAGGAGGGTACAGCGATGGCGGTTTGGTTTTGGCAGAGACTTTTTAAAAGTTCAGCTATAAGAATGAATCGAGACAGGGCATTCGTATTTAGATGGAGTGAATTCACCTGCCAAATCCATCCCATTAAAGAAAAAATGTGGGCAGCCCGGGTGGCTCACGGTTTAGCGTGGCCTGCAGCCCAGGGCGTGACCCTAGAGCCTCGGGATCGAGTCCCGCTTCGGGCCCCTGCCTGGGGCCTGCTTCTGTCTCTCTGTGTCTCATGAATAAATAAATAAATAAATAAATAAAATCCTTAAAAGAAACAAAAGAAAAAAAGTTAATGGTGTTTAGGAGAAGAGGAGGGAAACTGAATTTCTGGCCAAACACCAGTTGGTCATTACTGCTGAGCTTTACCACACAACTGTGTGTTCTGCTCTACCCTTGGTTTCAGTGCCCTCAAATACCATCACAAGTCAGGGGTGGGCTGCAGCTCTGGGAGTGTCCCTAACAATTCCCCTTTCTTTTAGGAGTTTGATGTCTTTCAGGATTTTCCTTTTTGTCGGTTAAAGCCGCTCACGAGATGGCATGGGTGGTGGGTTAGGTGGGGAAGTCAGATTGGTGTGGCCAAATGTGGAGAAAATTCCTAAAGACAGGATGATCAACAACAACAACCACAAGAGAAGACACCTGGGTGACCCAGTGGGTTAAGCCTTTGCCTTTGGCTCAGGTCATGATCCCAGGGTCCTGAAATGGAGCCCCGCATCAGGCTCCTTGCTCAGTGGGGAGTCTGCTTCTCCCTCTCCTGAGCTTGTGCTCTCTGTCACTGTCTCTGCGTCTCTCTCAAAGAAATAAATACAACCCTAAATAAAAACAGACAAGAAACAACAATAACGACAGGAGGAGCAAGATGGCGGAAGAGTAGGGTCTCCAAATCACCTGTCTCCACCAAACTACCTAGAAAACCTTCAAATTATCCTGAAAATCTATGAATTCGGCCTGAGATTTAAAGAGAGACCAGCTGGAATGCTACAGTGAGAAGAGTTCGCGCTTCTATCAAGGTAGGAAGACGGGGAAAAAGAAGTAAAGAAACAAAGGCCTCCAAGGGGGAGGGGCCCCGCGAGGAGCCGGACTGAGGCCGGGGCGAGTGTCCCCAGGACAGGAGAGCCCCGTCCCGGAGACGCAGGAGCTGCACCGACCTTCCCGGGGGAAAGGGGCTCGCAGGGAGGTGGAGCAGGACCCAGGAGGGCGGGGATGCCCTCGGGCTCCCCGGGACAGTAACAGCAACTGCGCGCCCAGGAGAGTGCGCCGAGCTCCCTAAGGGCTGCAGCGCGCACGGCAGGACCCGGCGGGACCAGGAGCAGCTCGGAGGGGCTTGGGCGGCAGCTCCGCGGAGGGGGCTGCGCGGCCCGGGAGCGCGAATCCAACAGCGCAGGCTCCGGAGCACAGGGCGCCGGGACACAGCCCAGGATCCGGCCTCCCCCGGGACAGGCAGAGGCCGGGAGGGCCCAGGACAGCAAGGACGCTCCTGCCCCAGCTGAGCAGAGCAGCGGCCCCGCCCCGGAGCCTCCAGGCCCTGCAGACGGAGTTCCTGCCGGAGCTGAATCCAGGTTTCCAGAGCTGCCCCGCCACTGGGGCTGTTCCTCCTGCGGCCTCACGGGGTAAACAACCCCCACTGAGCCCTGCACCAGGCAGGGGCACAGCAGCTCCCCCAACTGCTAACACCTGAAAATCAGCACAACAGGCCCCTCCCCCAGAACACCAGCTAGACTGACAACTTCCAGGAGAAGCCAAGGGACTTAAAGAACACAGAATCAGAAGATACTCCCCGGTGGTTCTTTTTTTGTTTGTTTGTTTTTGTTTTTGTTTTTGTTTTGTTTTGCTTTTTGATTTGTTTCCTTCCCCCACCCCCTTTTTTTCTCCTTTTTCTTTCTCTTTTTCTTCTTTTTTTTTTTTTCGTTTTTTTTCTTTTTCTTCCCTTTTTTTTTTCTCTTTCTCTTTTCTTTCCTTCTTTCTCTCCTCTCTTTTTCTCTTTTTCCCAATACAACTTGCTTTTGGCCACTCTGCACTGAGCAAAATGACTAGAAGGAAAACCTCACCTCAAAAGAAAGAATCAGAAACAGTCCTCTCTCCCACAGAGTTACAAAAATCTGGATTACAATTCAATGTCAGAAAGCCAATTCAGAAGCACTATTATACAGCTACTGGTGGCTCTAGAAAAAAGTATAAAGGACTCAAGAGACTTCATGACTGCAGAATTTAGAGCTAATCAGGCAGAAATTAAAAATCAATTGAATGAGATGCAATCCAAACTAGAAGTCCTAACGACGAGGGTTAACGAGGTGGAAGAACGAGTGAGTGACCTAGAAGACAAGTTGATAGCAAAGAGGGAAACTGAGGAAAAAAGAGACAAACAATTAAAAGACCATGAAGATAGATTAAGGGAAATAAACGACAGCCTGAGGAAGAAAAACCTACGTTTAATTGGGGTTCCCGAGGGCGCCGAAAGGGACAGAGGGCCAGAATATGTATTTGAACAAATTCTAGCTGAAAACTTTCCTAATCTGGGAAGGGAAACAGGCATTCAGATCCAGGAAATAGAGAGATCCCCCCCTAAAATCAATAAAAACCATTCAACACCTCGACATTTAATTGTGAAGCTTGCAAATTCCAAAGATAAAGAGAAGATCCTTAAAGCAGCAAGAGACAAGAAATCCCTGACTTTTATGGGGAGGAGTATTAGGGTAACAGCAGACCTCTCCACAGAGACCTGGCAGGCCAGAAAGGGCTGGCAGGATATATTCAGGGTCCTAAATGAGAAGAACATGCAACCAAGAATACTTTATCCAGCAAGGCTCTCATTCAAAATGGAAGGAGAGATAAAGAGCTTCCAAGACAGGCAGCAACTAAAAGAATATGTGACCTCCAAACCAGCTCTGCAAGAAATTTTAAGGGGGCCTCTTAAAATTCCCCTTTAAGAAGAAGTTCAGTGGAACAGTCCACAAAAACAAAGACTGAATAGATATCATGATGACAGTAAACTCATATCTCTCAATAGTAACTCTGAATGTGAACGGGCTTAATGACCCCATCAAAAGGCGCAGGGTTTCAGACTGGATAAAAAAGCAGGACCCATCTATTTGCTGTCTACAAGAGACTCATTTTAGACAGAAGGACACCTACAGCCTGAAAATAAAAGGTTGGAGAACCATTTACCATTCGAATGGTCCTCAAAAGAAAGCAGGGGTAGCCATCCTTATATCAGATAAACTAAAATTTACCCCAAAGACTGTAGTGAGAGATGAAGAGGGACACTATATCATACTTAAAGGATCTATTCAACAAGAGGACTTAACAATCCTCAATATATATGCTCCGAATGTGGGAGCTGCCAAATATATAAATCAATTATTAACCAAAGTGAAGAAATACTTAGATAATAATACACTTATACTTGGTGACTTCAATCTAGCTCTTTCTATACTCGATAGGTCTTCTAAGCAAAACATCTCCAAAGAAACGAGAGCTTTAAATGATACACTGGACCAGATGGATTTCACAGATATCTACAGAACTTTACATCCAAACTCAACTGAATACACATTCTTCTCAAGCGCACATGGAACTTTCTCCAGAATAGACCACATATTGGGTCACAAATCGGGTCTGAACCGATACCAAAAGATTGGGATTGTCCCCTGCATATTCTCGTACCATAATGCCTTGAAATTAGAACTAAATCACAACAAGAAGTTTGGAAGGACCTCAAACACATGGAGGTTAAGGACCATCCTGCTAAAAGATAAAAGGGTCAACCAGGAAATGAAGGAAGAATTAAAAAGATTCGTGGAAACTAATGAGAATGAAGATACAACTGTTCAAAATCTTTGGGATGCAGCAAAAGCAGTCCTAAGGGGGAAATACATCGCAATACAAGCATCCATTCAAAAACTGGAAAGAACTCAAATACAAAAGCTAACCTTACACATAAAGGAGCTAGAGAAAAAACAGCAAATAGATCCTACACCCAAGAGAAGAAGGGAGTTAATAAAGATTTGAGCAGAACTCAACGAAATCGAGACCAGAAGAACTGTGGAACAGATCAACAGAACCAGGAGTTGGTTCTTTGAAAGAATTAATAATATAGATAAACCATTAGCCAGCCTTATTAAAAAGAAGAGAGAGAAGACTCAAATTAATAAAATCATGAATGAGAAAGGAGAGATCACTACCAACACCAAGGAAATACAAACGATTTTAAAAACATATTATGAACAGCTATACGCCAATAAATTAGGCAATCTAGAAGAAATGGACGCATTCCTGGAAAGCCACAAACTACCAAAACTGGAACAGGAAGAAATAAAAAACCTGAACAGGCCAATAACCAGGGAGGAAATTGAAGCAGTCATCAAAAACCTCCCAAGACACAAGAGTCCAGGGCCAGATGGCTTCCCAGGAGAATTTTATCAAACGTTTAAAGAAGAAATCATACCTATTCTCCTAAAGCTGTTTGGAAAGATAGAAAGAGATGGAGTACTTCCAAATTCGTTCTATGAAGCCAGCATCACCTTAATTCCAAAGCCAGACAAAGACCCCGCCAAAAAGGAGAATTACAGACCAATATCCCTGATGAACATGGATGCAAAAATTCTCAACAGAATACTGGCCAATAGGATCCAACAATACATTAAGAAAATTATTCACCATGACCAAGTAGGATTTATCCCTGGGACACAAGGCTGGTTCAACACCCGTAAAACAATCAATGTGATTCATCATATCAGCAAGAGAAAAACCAAGAACCATATGATCCTCTCATTGGATGCAGAGAAAGCATTTGACAAAATACAGCATCCATTCCTGATCAAAACTCTTCAGAGTGTAGGGATAGAGGGAACATTCCTCGACATCTTAAAAGCCATCTATGAAAAGCCCACAGCAAATATCATTCTCAATGGGGAAGCACTGGGAGCCTTTCCCCTAAGATCAGGAACAAGACAGGGATGTCCACTCTCACCACTGCTGTTCAACATAGTACTGGAAGTCCTAGCCTCAGCAATCAGACAACAAAAAGACATTAAAGGCATTCAAATTGGCAAATAAGAAGTCAAACTCTCCCTCTTCGCCGATGACATGATACTCTACATAGAAAACCCAAAAGTCTCCACCCCAAGATTGCTAGAACTCATACAGCAATTCGGTAGCGTGGCAGGATACAAAATCAATGCCCAGAAGTCAGTGGCATTTCTATACACTAACAATGAGACTGAAGAAAGAGAAATTAAGGAGTCAATCCCATTTACAATTGCACCCAAAAGCATAAGATACCTAGGAATAAACCTCACCAAAGATGTAAAGGATCTATACCCTCAAAACTATAGAACACTTCTGAAAGAAATTGAGGAAGACACAAAGAGATGGAAAAATATTCCATGCTCATGGATTGGCAGAATTAATATTGTGAAAATGTCAATGTTACCCAGGGCAATATACACGTTTAATGCAATCCCTATCAAAATACCATGGACTTTCTTCAGAGAGTTAGAACAAATTATTTTAAGATTTGTGTGGAATCAGAAAAGACCCCGAATAGCCAGGGGAATTTTAAAAAAGAAAACCATATCTGGGGGCATCACAATGCCAGATTTCAGGTTGTACTACAAAGCTGTGGTCATCAAGACAGTGTGGTACTGGCACAAAAACAGACACATAGATCAGTGGAACAGAATAGAGAATCCAGAAGTGGACCCTGAACTTTATGGGCAACTAATATTCGATAAAGGAGGAAAGACTATCCATTGGAAGAAAGACAGTCTCTTCAATAAATGGTGCTGGGAAAATTGGACATCCACATGCAGAAGAATGAAACTAGACCACTCTCTTTCACCATACACAAAGATAAACTCAAAATGGATGAAAGATCTAAATGTGAGACAAGATTCCATCAAAATCCTAGAGAAGAACACAGGCAACACCCTTTTTGAACTCGGCCATAGTAACTTCTTGCAAGATACATCCACGAAGGCAAAAGAAACAAAAGCAAAAATGAACTATTGGGACTTCATCAAGATAAGAAGCTTTTGCACAGCAAAGGATACAGTCAACAAAACTCAAAGACAACCTACAGAATGGGAGAAGATATTTGCAAATGACATATCAGATAAAGGGCTAGTTTCCAAGATCTATAAAGAACTTCTTAAACTCAACACCAAAGAAACAAACAATCCAATCATGAAATGGGCAAAAGACATGAACAGAAATCTCACAGAGGAAGACATAGACATGGCCAACATGCATATGAGAAAATGCTCTGCATCACTTGCCATCAGGGAAATACAAATCAAAACTACGAGATACCACCTCACACCAGTGAGAATGGGGAAAATTAACAAGGCAGGAAACAACAAATGTTGGAGAGGATGCGGAGAAAAGGGAACCCTCTTACACTGTTGGTGGGAATGTGAACTGGTGCAGCCACTCTGGAAAACTGTGTGGAGGTTCCTCAAACAGTTAAAAATATACCTGCCCTACGACCCAGCAATTGCACTGTTGGCGATTTACCCCAAAGATACAAATGCAATGAAACGCCGGGACACCTGCACCCCGATGTTTATAGCAGCAATGGCCACGATAGCCAAACTGTGGAAGGAGCCTCGGTGTCCGTCGAAAGATGAATGGATACAGAAGATGTGGTTTATGTATACAATGGAATATTACTCAGCCATTAGAAATGACAAATACCCACCATTTGCTTCAACGTGGATGGAACTGGAGGGTATTATGCTGAGTGAAGTAAGTCAGTCGGAGAAGGACAAACATTATATGTTCTCATTCATTTGGGGAATATAAATAATAGTGAAAGGGAAAATAAGGGAAGGGAGAAGAAATGTGTGGGAAATATCAGAAAGGGAGACATAAGGTAAAGACTGCTAACTCTGGGAAACGAACTAGGCGTGGTAGAAGGGGAGGAGGGCGGGGGGTGGGAGTGAATGGGTGACGGGCACTGGGTGTTATTCTGTATGTTAGTAAATTGAACATCAATTAAAAAAAAAAAAAAGAAACAACAATAACAAGACCGGGTCCCAGAGATTATTCCAAAGAGCAGCACGAAAGTCCCATTTATCTGAAGTGTGTCTTCTTATCAAATAATTTGAATTTGCTGTGGTCAGGGTCTGTAGAAGTCTTCATGGGATCATGGATTACACAGGACTGGAAGGGACTTTAAGAAATAAAGTAGGTTTTGTACTGGACTTAAAAGAAAAGGAGTTAAGAGTTCATGGGGTACGAAAAGGGTCTGATTTTCATCTAGATTTCACCTTCCACTCCAAAAAGTCCAAAGCCAAAGTGGCAAAAGTAACTGAGTAAAGCACACATATGGGGAATGCCTTTGCTCAATTTTTCCCTTGTTTTTTAGGAAGACCAAAATGATCTTTTGTACTGCAAGGTGCTAACACTTGATATAGAAGAAAATCTACATAAACCAACATATCTGTCTGCAACAGGTAGGTACTATTTAAATGCCTTTTAGGGAGAAAGGATAAGGTCTGAATCTTGGCCGTGTCTTTAGCTTCTTTCCCAATATCTAGGCTTTGCCATCCAGGAAAAACCCAGAGCATTGTACTAAATCAAAGTAATTGATTGCTTTACTGAGGGGTAACTTGAAAGTTTAGAGAGTTGGACTTCTGTGGTTATTGTTTGTATAAATAATGTGTTTTATGAACCATAGTGATATGTGATAAAATCTCATAAACACCTATAGATGTACTCAAATCACCTTAGATTAGGTAGTGGACTTTTAATAAAAGTTCTGCACATTTGCTTCTAGATTTCCTGGTTGATTTCTTAGAATCCTGGCAGCTTCTGAGCAACAGTTTTTCTAAGACTCTGAGGCAGTAGTTATATCGTTTAAGAATCCAATCAGTAGTTTTATCCTTATTCTGGATACACTTCCATTATAAACAGTTGATGGATATACACACACACACACACACACACACACGTGTGTGTGTGCTAAGAGCACACAAAGCAACAGTACTAAAGCCTCACCCAAATGCTTTTCCCTGGAAAAGCTCTCCTCTAAAGTGCATCAACAAACTGAAGGTACCTTTTTATTACTCCGTGGGGGAAAATGTACAGAGCTCTATGTATACATATGTTCACACCCACCAAATTGTTACTGCAGTGGGCTGTGTTTTCATACAAACGTAAATTTTGAGAGAAAAGTCAAAGGTGCTTCAGCCTTGTACTGTGTATATATATTAAAAAAAACAAAGTTTTGTAAAAAAAAAATGCACACCCAGGTCCATACATAAAAGCCATTATCCCTCAAATGTTTTTCATCTTATTCATAAGCCAAAACTGAGTACTATTGAGGAACATATGGTTCTCTAAAAATCTATTAAGGAAAAATTTGGATTTAAGAGAAATAATTATCCATTAAATTCTCAAAACATTCTCAGAGCACCTGGGTGGCTCAGTTGATCAAGTGTCTGACTCTTGGTATCAGCTCAAATCATGATCTTAGGGTCATGAGTTCAGGTTCTGCATTGGGCTCCATATAAATAATAATAAATATTATTAAAATAATAATAATAATAATATAAAAGGAAATTATTAGGACATTTTCAATCTAGACTTTACCCTTAAGTGGAAAGAATGGAGAAATTTAATATGTCCAATTTTTATCGTTGTTTTTCCTCTGTTCTGTGCAAGAAAAACCAATAGAATTAATGTGGTATTGGTGTTATTTTCTTATTCTGGTTAGCTTACCTTAATAATATCACTTAATATTTCTTTTCTTTTATACTAAGTTTCTGAGCTGTTCATGTACAATGAATGTATCTGTGTTGTGATTTCCTAGTTTGTTCATGGAATGTACTATTTTATTTCTGAATATCTGATCATATTTAAATGCCTTAAACTTTCCTGGTCAAAGAGTAACTTCTTTTCCCTTTAATATTCTGCAGAGGAATTAAGCAGATTCTTACAGGTTGAAATGTTTAAATATGTCTTCAGAACACTCATGGGAGAAACAGTAACTCTGTCACATTTTTAGCAACAGAACACTTAAAAGAAGTAGCTGTCCAACAAAACTAAACCTGCTTGTGAAGTCCACTAGAGTTGATCCCATCCTAAATTACTTGGCTGCATTAGTACATTCGTATAAGAAAGAGCAAAACATAACTGGAAGGTAAGATAGCTGTGTCTGAAACACATGAAGTACTGATATCTATTAACAGACATCAGTTTCTAACTTGTGGTTTCAAATTATGAAAGGGAATTTGTTTGAGATGCTTTCTCATTTTTGCAAAACTTAAGATAATTTTAGAATAGGTTAGATTTAGAATAGGGTTTTTTCTTAGTTTGAAGAAATAGTTGAAAAAGTAAATAGGAATTGTGTGCCATGGCCCCTCCTCCATCCACTGGGTCTCAGAAACAGCGTTCTGCTCTTCCTCTTGGCTTACGGAAACCAAGTTTCTGTACTTGTGCCGCTAGGTGGACACTGTGGGTGGACAGGGAGGGACAGAAGGAACAGAATACACAGACTTCTCTTTCCATTTCAGTTTTCTATCATCTATCGGCTATGAATGACCAAGCCTTGTTTCTGCCCACTTGCAGCCCCCTGAAGTGAAGCTGTAAGAGAACACCACCCCCCACCCCACGCCAACATTCACAAATTTATAGCTTCTGGGTCACATTAGAATGTTTTAATTGTTTTAAATTCAACTTTGCTTTTTTGTTCTTTGCTTGTTTTAAAGTAAACGTTGGGGATCCCTGGGTGGCGCAGCGGTTTGGCGCCTGCCTTTGGCCCAGGGCGTGATCCTGGAGACCCGGGATCGAATCCCACGTCGGGCTCCCGGTGCATGGAGCCTGCTTCTCCCTCTGCCTGTGTCTCAGCCTCTCTCCTCTCTGTGTGACTATCATAAATAAATAAAAAAAATTTAAAAAAATAAAATAAAGTAAACTTTGTATTCAAGTATTCGTCATACTTGAATACAGAATGATACACAAATCAAAGTGTATTAAATACACTTTATAAAATATTATTTATTATTATTATTATTATTATTATTATTATATAAAATGTATTATATTAATTGGAACTGATCACATCGTGGGGAAAGTTGGCTGGGGCCTGAGTGGCAGTTACAAATTCCAACTGCTTGAGTACTTGATGAACATTGGTTTAGTGAAAGGTGTTAGGACCAGGTTTTGCCAAATTCTATAACTATTCTTAGATTGTGGTATGTGCCTTTATTCTGTAATTACATTTAGGCTGCTTCAGATATCTTCATTACTCCAGTAATAAAATTGTATAGTCACAGTCAGAATCTCCCAGTTAGTAAATTAATTACTGCAAATTAATTGGCTACCTTCAAAGGCTGATGAACAGGATACCTCTTATTGATTGTAGTATTGAGTATTGTGTGACTACTGAGTATAGCTCCTGCACCCCTCCCCACTTCTTTCTAATGCTGATTTTCATTCAGATAATTTAATCTCTTTCATATGGCCATATGCTTTCCTAATCCAATTATGGTAATCTTTTTTTAATTGTATTTATGTTCTAGTTAACATACATTTGTAATATTGGTTTCAGGAGTAGAATTCAGTAATTCATCACTTGCATACAACACCCAGTGCTCATCCTGACAAGTGTCCTCACCACCCATCTAGCCCATCCCCTGCTCATCTCCCTCCAGCAGCCCTCAGTTTGTTCTCTGTCATTAGGTCTCTTATAGTTTGTTGCCTTCTCTCTTTTTTCCCCTTTTCCCCCCTTTCCCATATGTTCATCTGTTTTGTTTCTTAAATTCCACATATGAGTGTGAAATCATATAGCATTTGTCTTTTTCTTACTGACTTATTTCACTTAGCATAATATGCCCGAGCTCCATCCACATTGTTGCAAATGGCAAGATTTCATTCTGAGTAATACTCCATTGTATATAAAAGAATGCGTATTCTGCTTTGGGATGAAATGTCCTGAGTATATATACCTGTTAAGTCCATCTGGTCTAGTGTATCATTCAAACACTTGTTACTGTCTTTGTTTTAAAATCTAGTTTGATATAAGTTTGGCAACTCTGGCTTTGTTTTGCCATCCATTAGCATGATAAGTGGTGCTCCATCACCTTAGTTTCAATATGGGGGTGTCTTTAGGTCTAAAATGAGTCTCTTGTAGGTAGCATATAGATGTGCCTTTTTAAAAAATCTATTCTGATAACCCTATGTCTTTTGATTGGAAATTTAGTCCATATACATTCAGATTGCTTATTGAAAGATATGAATTTCATGCCACTGTGTTACCTGTAAAGTTGGTGTTTCTGGTGATGTTCCTTTCTAGTCTGTTGCTTTTTGAAAAAGATTATTTATTTATTTATTCAGAGAGAGAGAGAGGCAGAGAGGCAGAGAGGCAGGGAGGCAGAGACACAGGCAGAGGGAGAAGCAGGCTCCATGCAGGGAGGCCGACGTGGGACTTAATCCTGGAGATCCAGGATCACACCCCGGGCTGCAGGCAGTGCTAAACTGCTGGACCACCAAGGCTGCCCGTCTTTGTTACTTTTGATCTTTTTTCTCCACTCAGTTCCTCTTAATATTTCTTGCAGGGCTGGCTTAGTGGTCTATGAACTCCTTTAGTTTTTGTTTGTCTGGGACACTCTTTTTCTCTCTTCCTATTCTAAATGACAGCCTTGCCAGATAAAATATTCTTGGCTGCATATTTTCCCCATTCAGCACAATTATGGTAATCTCATTGTTCTTGGCTGCTCATAGTTTAGAAACAGGTATGATGCATTTCTGGTCAATGAGCTATGAAGTGGAATATTCTGGGAGCTCAAGGAAAAACTTTGTCATAATTAAAGAGACACAAAAAGACAGCATTTTTACTGGATATCATTTTGTCACATATGGTGTAAGGTAGTTAACATAAGGATAAGCCTATATCCTGAATAATGCAATCTAGAAAAATGGAAAGATCCTTGATGATGTTGTCGAGGCACTGAATTAAGCAACCCTGTAGCTGCCTAACTGCTGAATTTCTCACATGAAATGATCAATTTCTTTTTTTTAAAATTTTTTTAAAATTTTTATTTATTTATGATAGTCACAGAGAGAGAGAGAGAGGCAGAGAGAGAAGCAGGCTCCATGCACCGGGAGCCCGACGTGGGATTCGATCCCGGGTCTCCAGGATTGCGCCCTGGGCCAAAGGCAGGCACTTAACTGCTGCACCACCCAGGGATCCCGAAATGATCAATTTCTTAAGACATCAGCTAGTTAGGTCAGGATTTTCTGTTTCTTGTAGCTGAAATCTTCCTAATTAATACAGTAGGGCAACCACTTCATTAGTGAATGATTTACATTTAAAAGGTTTATCAGGAAAAAAAAAAGGTTTATCAGGCTATGTAGACAGGTTTTTATCTCAGTCTTTTTCACAGAATAAACTATCCTAGAAAGGAGAGGGAAAATTGGATGATGGTAGAAAGATAAAACTGAGTAAGGTTAAACAACAAAAGATGTGATAGTAGCTGAGACCAGGAGTCAGAATGTATTCTAACACATTCGTTTAGATTAAAAAATGTCATATATATATAGTGCATATATATATCCTAAGTGTATGTGTATATGTCTATGTTTCCTCTAAGAGTGTGCAGATAGTTCGTATAGTTTGTGCTTCTGATGAATCTCGAGTACTTTCATGTTTCTTAAATTGCTAAACCTAAATTATTAATGTGTTTACTTAACAAAGTCATCTTATCTACCATTTATTGAGCTTAGCTTCAATAAACTTTGAACATAAAGGTTTCTGTGAACTAAGCTTCTTTTCTGAAACTGATTTATCATCTCAGTATAAGCAGGAACAAAGAATACTGGCTTCAATAAAAGGCAGGTGTGGATCCCCTCCTCTAGCCATCTCTCTCCCACCAGTGTGTCCCAGAGCCCTGAGAGTGGGGCAAAGCTCTTTCTTTTTCTGGAGTGAGAACCCTCTCTGGCAGTTTCTTCTCAGTTGTTTGTGATCCACTAGCCTCTGGAAGGGGAAGGGCAAGATGTGCAGACTTCCTATGTTACTTTCCAAGAGCTTCAGCCTTCTTGAAGGGTCAAGGAGAAGGATATTGTGGATCAAATAGACACGAATCCTGACTATATATTTAGAAATGCTCAGCATAGTTGGTTGAATTTAGAGGCAGAGTTTTTCATTGTGATCAGTTTCCTATTCCTTTGGAGGCAGGTATCTTATCTGTCCACCTGTCTGTCTATCCACCTATAGCTTCCTAGTTCATCTTCTCTGGTATGTTCTATTCTGCCGATGAAAAGGAAACAGTTACACCATCACATCATTTGACAGGAACTTTATATTAGAAGTTAGAAGTCATAAAGGAGGAACAGAAATGTTTTTTTAGGAAGAGTTAGATAAGTAGAAGATAACTTCTATAAAGTCACATGTGTCAGAAAATAGACATAGGTGTTTAGAGTCCTGGGAAGAGTATGGGAGGAGGGGTAACATGTTGGCTAAACAGTGATGTGGCATTAGCCTAGACTAAGACTACTGACTCTGATCTACAGGCCAGATCCTAACTGCTGCCTGGTTTATTTTTTTTAATAATATTATTTATTTATTTATTTATTTATTTATTTATTTATTTATTCATTCATTCATTCATTCATTCATTCATTCATTCATGAGAGACATAGAGAGAGAGGCAGAGACACAGGCAGAGGGAGAAGCAGGCTCCATTCAGGGAGCCTGACGTGGGACTCAATCCCGGGTCTCCAGGATCATGCCCCGGGCTGAAGGCGGCACTAAACCACTGAGCCACCTGGTCTGCCCTGCTGCCTGTTTTTGTATGGTACACAAGTGAAGGGAAGGTTTCAACATTTTTAAATGGTTGAAAAAAATTAGAAGAATATTTTGTGATACATGAAAATTTTATAAAATTGAAACTTGAGGTTCCATACATGGTTTTATTGATGTGGAACCATGCCCATTTATTTACATATTTTTTGTGACTGTTTTTGAGATAGGAAGGCAGAGTTGAACAGATATAATTGTCCTGAAACAAAGGCTTAAATATTTACTGTCTAGCTCTTTACAGAAAGTTTGCTAACCTCTGACCTAGACCACTGCTTCTCAACCCCTAATAGTTTGTAAATCATTTGAAGATTTTGTGAAAATGTCTAGTTTCTGATTCAGTAGGTCAAGGGAGCCTAAGTGTCAGTATTTCTTTTTTTTAAGATTTTATTTATTTATACATGAGAGACACAGAGAGGCAGAGACACAGGCAGAGGAAGAAGCAGGCTCCATGCAGGAAGCCTGATGCGGGAATCGATCCCAGGCCTCCAGGCTCACCCCCTAGGCGGAAGGCAGGTGCTAAACCGCTGAGCCACCCAGGGATCCCAGTGTCTGTAGTTTTAATGAACTGAGGACCACATAGTAAGTGGCAAAGCTCTAGTGCAGGATTAACACACTTATTTTTTAAAGAGCCAAGTAATAAATGGTTCAGAATCTGTAGCCTATCCAGTCCTTTTCTTTACAACTATGTACATCTGCTGGGTAATGTAGACATAGACACCATATAAAAGAGCAGGAGGGGCTGTGTTCCAATAAACATTTACGGAAGTAGGCTTTGGGCTGGAATTGGCACGAAGATTTACTTTAGCATTCACTGGCCTCAGCTGTTAAGTGTGGGTGTCCGTTAAGTAATAGACACAGTCCTACCTTCAACTTGCTTACTAGTTTTATAACGTATTCCAGTAATGATGATAAAGACAGCAGTTAACTTGTATTGGGTAATTATCATATGCCAGGCTCTATGTGAAGCACTATGAGCCATCTCTTATTTAATTACCACAACAAATCCTAGGAAGCAGATACCATCATTATCCTTGCTGACAGATGAGAATAGTGAGCTTAAGAAAAAAAAATTAAAGCTGTCAACAGCAAATCAGTGGGGGCCTAGGGTAAGGCATAACTCATGATTATTGAATGACCGTTGGATTATTAGATGACTGGATCAAATGTGTGCACTCATAGGAGTTCCACAAGCTGGAGAACAAAACTGTGACTCTACTGGCTTCCTTCATTGTGAGGCCTGGTTCTCGAGGACCTGAACAGTAAAAGATAAGACATCTCTTTAGAGGCAACATTAAATGTAGGTGTCAGATACTGGATGTTTGACTCAGTCCAGAGCTTTCTTTTTCATGAAAGATTTAGTACCTTCACTGCATGTTTTTGAAGTTAAGGCTCATAGAGATCTCAGAAAGCATAGTTTTCATAGTTTTGGATTTTCCATGCTCCAAAAATGAAATTGCTTTACTTTATAATAACATGTTATTTTAGGCACCAAATAATTATGGCATTTTGCCTTCCTTGTGTACTTTAGAATTTTCAATTATACAGTAAATGTCCCTTCTAACCACAGTGACTGAAATTACATTTTTCCTTCCAAATTCTAGATTTTTTCCCCTTCCTTCTTAGCTGCAATTACTAATGTAGAGAGTAGACCTTAATTCTGGCCTAGAATATAAGATTACTTTTATCTGTCTTTACACTGTTATTTCCATGTAAATGAATGTTTTTAGGTAAGATGCCTATCAGTATAACTACATTATAATAAATTAATAGATCCCTGAGAGCTAACATGTTGTTAATAAAAATGCTTTGGAAGAAAACTTTCTGGAGTCTCAGACACAATGTCCTTGGACTATTGCTCTCATATAAATATGAATAAGTATGCCATTTTTTTTTATAAATCACCCGTTGAAAAACTTTTATGTCATTGCTTTGATGAATAATAATAGGTTCCATTTTATGAGCAGTCAGTGTAGGTACAGGGCAAGGAGGAATATGTCAACATTTTCTAAGTATTAAGAATCAATAATCAGTAACCTCTTTCTCTGTGTGTGTGTGTCTCTTTGAGGCAGAGACAAAGGCAGAGGGAGAAGCAGGCTCCATGCAGGGAGCCCGATGTGGGACTCTATCCTGGGCCTCCAGGATCATGCCTTGGGCCAAAGGCAGATGCTCAACCACTGAGCCACCCGGGGATCCCATGAATAAAAAAAAATCTTAAAAAGAATCAATAACCTTAAATTTTTAGGTGGGGAAGGAAGTTAAATATGACACTTAAATAGGAAATCACATACTTACAGATTCTAAAAGCCAGAATTTAGGGCAGGGGAGGGGTGCATCCCAGTGCCTTGGCCTGAGGCCAGGGGCCTGGGTGGGGGGTTGGGGAGGCTGTGGCTGGATCTCTGTGGGGTTCAGAACTCAAAGGTGATGGGGACAAAGTCATATCTTAGGAGTCCGGGAGGGGCTCCTGCTTTCAGATCAGAGCAAGAGAGGCTTCCTCTCGAACTTTGCTCAGGCCCCTCCGTGGGTTTCTTTCTCTTCCATCAGCCTTGCTCATGTTCCTGCACCTGTGTCCTCCCTTACAGACATGTAACTCAGCCAGGACAGATGCTACAGCCTCATCCGTGTGTCCTCAGCCCAGAGCCTTCTCTTCTCAGGCACTTTCTGCCTTTCTGTGCTTCTCAGTTGTTTATGTTTGTTTTGTCTTTTAATGAAGTAGTATTTGGCTGGGGCTGAGGGTGCACACAGAGCACTTCTTATGTACACAACAACAAGAAACCTTCTACCAGAAACGTTTTACAAATTTCCTGTCATGGCATAATAACAGTTGTGGGGTCTTTGGGGCCTGTGCAAAACTGTATCGAAACCCTGATCATCTTGGGTTGAAGCCAAAGTCTCCCTATTTTAACTTAAATAAAATAATTATTTTTTCAAAAAAAAAATCTAGCCGTCTGTGTACACTCCTATTTTTCTATATGAGTCCCAATTGATTAAGTAAAATTCTTAAAGTCGTTTGCTTCTTTAACACAAATATGTTAGTTTTTCCCCCTGAATCTGGGACTATGTATTGGTTTCCTAGGGCCGTTATAATGAAGTACCATAAACTGGTGGCTTACAACAACAGGACTTTATTGTCTTGCAATTCTGGAGGTTAGAAGTCTGAAATCAATGTATTGGTAGGGCCACAGTCCTTCTGAAGGATCTGGGGCAGAATTCTTTGCCTCTTCATAGGTTCTGATGAAGGCCAGCAATTCTTAGCACTCTTTGGCTTGAGATATATATCACTCCAATCTCTGCCTCTGGCTTCATACGGTGCTTGTGACTCTGTCTCTTCACGTTGCTGTCTTCTTAAAAGGATATCATTTGTTTTGGATTAGGGCTCCACTCTACTCCAGTATGATCTTAACTAATGACATCTGCAACAACTCTGTTTTCAAATAGGCCACATTTTGAGGTACTGGGTATTAGGACTTCACTATATCTTTCTTGGGTGAGGGATGGTACAGTTTACCCATAACAGAGTATGGGGATGTAAAGATATTATTGTTTTCCATGCAGATCTTACAGTATAGGAAGAACACATATATAGAGATTTATGAAGATGCAGGTTGTAAATACAATATTCACAAAATGCTGTAAGTGTATTGCAGTGGGCAAAGCTACCTTTTCCCAAGTGAAATGGTAAAAGAAGGCTTTCAAAGGCAGATGCCATTTGAACTAATCTTTGAGGGACATATACGAGTTCATTGAGAAAAGGATGCCAGGTGGGAGGACACATCGGCCAGAAATGTTGGGGTAAAGGCATGGATTAAGTGTTTGTTTGCTGTGTTTATTACTAGCTACTCTTTATTGAGTATTAGTGTGTGTCATTTAATCGATAACAACCTTTTGATCCCAATGGTACAGATGGGAGAACTGAAATTTCAAAAAATTAAGTATTTGGTCTCCCACTAACACATCTTGAAGGTGGTACTATTGAGATTAGAACCCAGGGAGCCTGATTACATAGTCTATAATTTGCCATTGTGCTAAAAACTACAGTTTAGGGTATTTGGGAGTGCATATGGATAGTTAGACATAAGGCCAAAGAGATAGGTTGGAGACAAATTGTGAAGAGGTTGGTTTATCAATTGATTTGCTCAACAGAAAATTGTTGACTTACTAGAGTTTGAACTTTAAGGGCTATTGACATTTGAACAATTTCCAAAGCTGTAAGGACAGGTGTCAAATGGCCACATTCCTATGCAGTGTAGGGTAGTTTGGAGGCCCAGAAGCTAGAGAGGAGGTTACTGTCATGGACCATTTTATAATTAATGAAGGTTGGAATTAAACAGAGACAATGGAACCGGAGGGGCGATAAAGTCAGAGATACTTGTGAGTCAAGGTCAGTGAGGTGTTGAACCTAAGTCATTGCCTCTGTTGTGTGGCCATTCCTGATCCTTTGGCTCAAGTGCTGAAAGTAGAGCTGTCTCAACTAATGTGGTCAAATGCAATAATTTTAATTCATAACCCTAACTTTAGAAAGAGTCTAGTGAGTATGTGCCAATGTGATGGTTGTATTAGTGCACATATAAATGATTATATTATAGAAGATATAAAAATGTCTTTAAAATTCCAAAGACTGAGTTAACATATTTTAAAACAGACTACATAAAAGAAAATATTTTGCCATGTGCTCTGATGTAATCTCATCTATCTGTATTTTTTTAAAGATTTTATCTATTTATTCATGAGAGACCCACAGAGAGAGGCAGAGACATAGGCAGAGGGAGAAGCAGGCTCCCTATGGGGAACCTGATGCGGAACTCCATCCTAGGACCCCAGGATCATGACCTGATCCAAAGTCAGATACTCAACTACTGAGCCACCCAGATGTCCCTCATCTATTTTTTTTAATTTTATTTATTTATGATAGTCACACACAGAGAGAGAGAGAGAGGCAGAGACACAGGCAGAGGGAGAAGCAGGCTCCATGCACCAGGAGCCTGACGTGGGATTCGATCTCGGGTTTCCAGGATTGCGCCCTGGGCCAAAGGCAGGCGCCAAACCGCTGCGCCACCCAGGGATCCCCCCTCATCTATTTTTATTAAGTTGTAAATGGTTAAATTCATCCAAGTATTATTGGAAGTATAGCCACACTTCAGCTCAGCTTATTCAACTAAAGCCTGGTTATTGTAAAAAATCTATTATTTCTTAAAAATAGCTTAATTGATTACTGGGTTAATGTAATAACATTTTACATTAATTTGAAAGCAAGGCATTATTTAAGGGTCCCAATTTGTCTTTGTGTGGGACAGAGGTAACCAAAACTGTGTCTCCCTGTTACTTATGGCCCTCATGAGCTGCCCAAACAATCATGAATGTCCAGCAGGATATTTATGGGATTTCCTAAAAAGATATCAATTACCGGAGGAAAGTTATTTAAAAAAAGCTGCATTTCTCTTAAGTGAATTTTCTCTTATTTTGAGGAATTATTTTATGCAGGTATCCGGTGCCACCACAGACAGTGCATTGTGACTTGCTCATCTTTAGTGACTTTTGGCTTGTCTGTGTGTACTTGGCTGCTTTCCCCAAATGTTGGCCAGGGCCTTCTGATATAACTGCCATTAATCAGGCAAAAGCAAATACAAACAATGTGAATCTTTTTCCACTTTTAGCCCGTAAATTAAAAGTATAATATCATAAATTTGGGGAAAATTAGACATAAACTGACATATTTATATACATGCTATATCTCACTAAATGAAAATCTAGGCTAGAATTTCTTTTTTAAAAATAATTCTTTTGAATTGATTGTATCTTGCACAATGAAAGCTGAAGTGACCTGAAAATGGCCTACATTCTTTCCCTAGTGTTCTTGTAGGCACCTGAACACACACACACACACAAAAACCAAACCCTAGATTGTGTGGAAATGTTATGTCTTCTTGTGGTTGATTTTCAACTTGATACTTTGCATCATTGCAAGATTAAAAAATTTTTCCTGGAATGTTGATTTAGAATGTTGAGCACTAACTTAGAATTCAGTTTTAAGATTTGAAACACACAGTGCAATTAAGGGGTTTAAAATTCCTGTACTTCATTGTAAGAGACCATTCTTTTATAAATTAGAGTGTTTTGTAAAATAGCAGCCAAAGGACAGGGAGATGGAAAAGGAAAATAGAAAAACAGGAAGAATTATCCTTCTTTGTTCCGTTCGAAAACACACCCAAAAAGAATATTAAGTATAAGTAGTGAGGGAAAAGGCTGACTGTGCCAACTTACTAGCATTGATTAAGCAGTTCAAATGTGTTAATATAGTGATTTTCAGATTGCTGACAAAATGTGTAACACAACAGGAGGAAAAACCCCACAACTGTATTCTCAGTATCCAAACTATTGCTGCCAACATGAAGAAAGACTGTGCATCATATAATATTTTGCTAGACTTAACTGTTGTTTAGGTCTGTGGGGATATATCGATACCTAGAACTATATGCCAGCATGTGAAGGTAAGATCAACTGTGAAGGGCTTCTTCCTTTGCTTAATAAAACTCCTGGAATCTAACAGGGAACTAACCTGGCATCAGATGGCTATATGAGATTTGCAATGCCTTTTTCATAGTAAAGAATCTAAACACATCCAGAGAGTGATTATATAAATATGCAGTTCATATAGGTATATGGTCTACCATATGGTCTACCAGAGTTTCCTAGCAGTTTAAAAATGGTTCCGTAGATAAGAGGGATAGACCTAGAGTCTAGGACTAGAGCTAAAGCTGGAGCTGGAGTGCTTTCCAAGACCACCACCAGTTCTTCCATCCCTGGGAAAAAGGACAGAAAGGGGTGGTTCTGCTTGGCGCATTCAGAGATTTACTTGATTAGGATTCAGTCTGGACTAGACCACCTCATACTTTGACACTCTTAAGTTCTAGTGTTATAATACGTGGCCTCAAATTATTCAGAATCAATGGGACATGGTCAGGGAACCCTTGCATTTCTGTCCCTACTGGTCACCTGCTGTTCACTGTAGAGAGAATTCAGCATTTGCCCAGTTGCCCTCCCAGACAAGAAAAAGTGGTGGACACAGCCAGATCCACACCAACCAGCTTATATCCTATTCTTATGGATTCTTAAATGATGACACATTGATCAAGTTCATGAATATCACTGTTGCACGAAAACAGCAATACCTCTGATACCTGGTACGTTCTAAGAAAAAACATTTGTCATTTAACTTTTCAGAGTTAAAGTCACTGAGGTGGGGTTTTAATAAAGAAAATTAGTACTGTTATAATGTCTACATTATACAGTTTTACAAAGATACTTGATTTCTTTAATACAAATTTAGAGAAAATCTGTAAGTAATGGTGATGATGTGAATCAAAGAGGTAACAAACAGTTCACCGATCTGGAGGGCTTGCCCTGCCTGAACTAGAAGTCTGTTCTTTTTCCTTTTTAAGATTCTATTTATTTATTCATGAGAGACAGAGAGGCAGAGACATAGGCAGAGGGAGAAGCTCCTCCTGTGGGGAGCCCAATGTGGGACTCGATCCCGGGACCCTGGATCATGACCTGAGCCATTGAACCACCAAGGTGCCCCTGGAAGACTTTGTTCTTATGTGTCATATGGATTGTAGACAAGTGATCTGGAGGGCTCGAGTCTGAATCTGCTGCCCTAAATTTGGTAGTGAGTTTAGAATATTTGTTTAATGCAGTTATTTCAAATGAGACAACATTTACAAAGAGATATTAGAACTGTGGTAAAGTTTCTGGAAAAACCATGGAATAAGACAATTTAATGAACAGAATAAATAGTGGGGATTTGGAAAGATCTTTTCGAATCGATAACAAGTGGCAGAGAAAAAGGAGTTACTAATTTTCCTGCTATGTGGAATGAAACCGCACTTTCTGGGATTCACATTTCATATCAGAATTGTTTAACTAGCAAAATGCTGAAATGATTAAATATAAAACCATGAAGTTAAAGCTCGAGAAAACTTTGGTCAGAGATGTTTCTGGAATGAGCCTTCACTTTCGTAGTTGTTTCTGTTCTGTTGGTCAGTGATGAAATGTGCTCTAATCAGCCTAGTAAATTATCCACAAAGGAGGGTTTACTTTGGTGGTTTGAAGGTATCTCCTTTCAGAGCTGTGATGCACAGAGCAGCACATCCCTTAACAGCTCATTTCCTCAGGGATACTAAGCAAGAGCCACACCCAGGAAAAGAGAAAAGTTTAAGATCTCTTCCCTTACTGTGAACCCTTTCCATGTTTAAACACAGATGACTCTCTCATTTGGAGTCTGGCTTAAACTGAACACTGCCACAAAGGCGCTAAATACTTCCTATGCAGAGACCCAGGGTCCATTTTTCACCAGGAAAATAAAAGCTGTCTTTACCAGCATTGTGCTTTGCCCAGATGTGAAACTGAAGCCGAAATGAATGAAACAACCTTATTTTTCCTATGGCAATTTAGATGGAGAACACTGTAATAAGTTGATGTGCAAACAGTATAAATATGTGTTGGTTGCCTATTAGAAACTGCCAAGAGTTCAGGTCTTATTTAGTAAAGCATGGTGTTGCTTTAGGTCTCAATCTGGTCCTTCCTCTGTCTTGGAAGTCCTCCCTGGTCGGCACAGTTATCCAATAATGTTGGGCCTGGGAAGCTGTCTCGTCCTAAGGTTTTTTTGCATTTTAATTGGTGTTTATTCTAATTTCTATTGATTTGACCATTGCCTTCTGATTTTTTGTCTTACTTCAGCAGAGTAATGTCAAATGACTATGTAAATATACATATTTCATTTATATAGTTACTTATAAAATAATGTGTTCTTCGGATGTCAAATTGCTGTATCAGCAGAGTTAACTCCTCAGAACAGGTGGGACAGCAGGAAGAGACTAGAGTGAATGGAGAAATTCACTAACTTACTGTGTCTGAGTAAAATGAATATATATCTTTGAAGGACATCATTTCCAACTTTAAAATAAAAACAGAGAAGCCGAATCTAATGTGATTTGACTAGCCCATGTTTTTAAGTTTAGTAGTACCAATTCCTGAAATTTTAAAATTATTAATACAAAAAATAAACATAAAATATTTTAGAAGGTTTTTTGGTCAAAGTTGTATTATATGATAGGCTTTATTTTCCTTGGCATATTATGAAAAAGTCAACAAATAGCTCGGACCAACGGTGTACTTATACTTACTGGTAAATATTTATTAACTAGCTCTGGAAATGGGGTTAGAGAAGTCCTGATTCATAGCATTTGACAATTAACATGATGTAAATACTCCTACATGGGGCCAGTTTCAGACTACCCCTGGGATGTCAATTGGCTTGAAAACCTCTTGAAAGTTTAATAATTAGTTCTTACAATGCATAATGACTCTGCTCCAGCATATTGGCCAAGGATGAATTTATAAAAACTGTAAAATGATCTTCACAGCTTAAGAGTTTGTCAAATCAGTTGTCTAATGTGGACGTGGAACCTCAAATATTCTGTCTTAGGATCCTCCAAATGCCTCTAGAAAAAAATGAAAACATAGTAGGGATAAGAATGGGAAAATTCTACTATATTTGCTCTATTTAGAATCTTACACCAAATATATTGGAAAAGTGTATTAAATGGAATGAATAGTTCCTTAAGCCTTTGAGATAAATAAATGTGTCTCTGAAAATAAAGATTTTAGTATTATTTGTAGCATGTTGTTGGAAGTAGAATATCAATAAATGGCCATGAATAAATAAATGATTTACTGCCCCAGTCACTAAACCTTTTCCTTATATTACTTTTTAATTTATATTCTTGGAGTGTGTCTTCTTTGGTATCCCTTTTCCCTCAAATCAGTTTCTATGAATCAGTGCCAATTTATTTCACCAAAACAAATATCCCTACAAAAACTCTTTATCTGCTAGACTGTTTACAGTGTATAACTAAATGATTTTATTCCCCCCTCCTTCCCACCATTCTTTAAATTAAAAGAATTAGAAGGATGTTGCTAATCCTGTGCCAGAGTTTGGGAATTATATGAAAAATATCCTCTGACTAATCCCACCTTACCTGGAACTATTAATAATTTAGGGAAAAGAGACTTAGTTGTTTAATCTGCCAGAATGAAAAGTTACAAGTAAAAGCTTCTTAACTTTATTCATTCCTTTCATCATCTCAGGCCTGGGTCTCAGAAGGTCTATGTTGATTAAATTCTTTGCTGCTTGAGAATATTTTAATTGGCAGCTGATAAGGAGTGCTTTCAAATAAATTTATTCTAACATGGTCCTTGGGTGTGACCTTTTCTTTTTAGGAATAGCCAAGAAATAGATTTACTAAAGAACATAATCCAGTAATCTTTACTGAGTTGTCATCTTTTTTTAAAGGGCTTGTATGAGCACTGGGGGTTATATGCAACTGTGAATTATTAAAAACTACATATGAATGCAATGAAACGCCGGGACACCTGCACCCCGATGTTTATAGCAGCAATGGCCACGATAGCCAAACTGTGGAAGGAGCCTCGGTGTCCAACGAAAGATGAATGGATAAAGAAGATGTGGTTTATGTATACAATGGAATATTACTCAGCTATTAGAAATGACAAATACCCACCATTTGCTTCAACGTGGATGGAACTGGAGGGTATTATGCTGAGTGAAGTCAGTCAGTCGGAGAAGGACAAACATTATATGTTCTCATTCATTTGGGGAATATAAATAATACTGAAAGGGAATATAAGGGAAGGGAGAAGAAATGTGTGGGCAATATCAGAAAGGGAGATAGAACGTAAAGACTGCTAACTCTGGGAAACGAACTAGGGGTGGTAGAAGGGGAGGAGGGCGGGGGTGGGAGTGAATGGGTGACGGGCACTGGGGGTTATTCTGTATGTTAGTAAATTGAAACACCAATTAAAAAAAAACTACATATGAAACTAATGATGTACTATATATTGGCAAATTGAAGTTAAGTAAAAATAGATAGATAGATAGATAGATAGATAGATAGATAGACAGACTTATAGTTTTTAACTTGCCTAGTCCTCTCTCATATGTTCTTGTTTGCTCAAATACAGGAGAAGCATAATGGCAATGCTCTAGAACAATGAAGAAAAAATGAGGTTCTAAAAAGAGTGATTGGATCAGAGAAAATTTAGAAAATGATATTTCTGTTTCCTTGGCTTTAAGAGGCCTAGGTACTCAGATAGGTAAAGCAAGTGGAGGGCTTTGATTTTTTAAAATTTATTTTGTAAAGCCCTGGGGACTCTCCCTTTCCCGAAAACTTAAGGCTCCAGAAGGGTTGCTTTTAACCACACCATGCATGATAATTTTTCTTTCTGCCTCCAAGGAAATTCTTAATCCGATGCTCTTCCTAATCCTTCTGCATTGGCTGTTTGTCAGTTGGAACATTGACAGGTCTCATTAGTGAGTAGATATTAAAGTAACACATTTGTTCTAAAGAGAAAAACAAGCATATACATGCTTACAGAGGTCACTAGTCACACAATGTACTGTTTGGAAATTTCCATTCACTTTTTCTATGTATATAAGATTAAACTCTGATTCTTTAGGGAACTGTTTTTCAAATTACCCTATTAAAATAAAGCACTTCTGTATCTGTAGCTACTTTGGTGAAAAAAAAAAAAGCTTTTGCCTCTTGGTGGATGTTAGAAGGAGATCATGATGTACCTACAATGTAAATTTGTTAAAAAGAAGGTAGGGTAAGCTGGCATACTAAACTACTAAGTACTCTCCCTACCATGAAACCTTTGAATCTATATTTTCTCCTGGATACAAACTTCCTGGAACTTTCTTATCTTTGAAGGCTCAAGGACAAGTGTAAAATGAGCTTATCCTTTTTACTTGAATTGAGTATCTTGGGCATTTAAAACTATAATCTCTGTATTCTAAACCCTTCCCACCAAAACAAGCAGTAAACAAACAAACTACCCATCCAGGGAGATTACTAATCTGGTGGCTGATAGATTGTGTGATTTTGTTGCCTTTAATTTTCTTCCCAGATTTCCTTCTGTAGCATCCCTCTTTATTCTGTAAAGCTTTTTGAAGTTATGCTTCTCTCTGAAGTATCATCAATTAATGAAATATTATATGTTGGTAACAATTTGATCCTCTCTACTCATATTAGCATTAAGCAACAGGATCCTGAAGATGGAAAGACTTCCTTCATTCTCCCGTTAAGGTAGATATAAAACATCAAAACTACTTGTGTCTTCCACTTCTCAACCCTCTGCTCACCAGGAATATGAGGAAAAAGTAGAAAAAGGACACTCATTTCTAAGAGATTGCTAGTTCCTGATCTGAGTCTTTGCAGACTTCAAAAGAGAAAATACTATAATTGAGAATATTCTTTTAAAGAAGAACGTCTGTTTTCTAGGCTTATCAATAATGGAGATTAAATAATAGAGAGCAAAGGTAATTCTAAGAAGAATGGTGGAATGATAGGAAACAAAAAAGAAAGGCAAAGAAATAGTTGCCTTTGTTCTATGGATTTGCTTAAGTATTTTACAGCTCTGCCCCTAGACTCCTCTCTGATGCTATCAGGACTAGCAACAGAGCTAGCCTAGGTAGCTATAGGCAGATCAATAATGAAACTCTATCGAAAAACCTCAGAAAGTAACGGGCAAAGCCAAACCAAAATTACCTAAACATTTAATCAAGTGAATTTTTCTCAATTTCTGTTCTCAGTAACTATGTCATTACTTAAACAGCGTATTTCTTTGTATCATTAGTGTATGTTTGCTTGCATCTCTCCATTGACTTTAATCTTCAAATATGGTGTTTCTTTAATTTAAAAGGGTTTCAATATTCCCATCCCTTTATTATCAACAGACTTGCTGCTGGGAGAGATGAACTGTTGCCCTAGAAACACTCAAAACATCAATTTCCCTGGAGCAATATCTCACTAATCTCAGCACTCAAATCACAATGTTTAGTTAGAGCTTCCTCAGTGAGTACTTGAGGGTTGACTAAATGACTATTAAACTTCCCAGAGCAACCAAAGTAAAAGCTCCAAAGGAGCAGATCACCCATGTTGGAAGACAGCTCCTTCAATTGAGAGATCAGTTTTGTCAAGACCACCTAGAAGACACACAATTACCATTTACTGAGGGTAACTGCAGAATAGTAATCCCATATGTACCATGGATATAATGTATATATAATTTCCTGATATTTCCTAAATGTGGCATTTGGTGAAAACATTTGGTAAGTATCCATGTGTATATATGCATGTGCTTGTGTCTGTGTGTTCTCCTTGTGTAGAATCTCTTTGATTAGCTTACCCTCTCACTTGTTGACTACCTTTCTACTCTTGTTTACCAACTCTCTTGGTAGAAGTTTGTTGGCAATTTAGATTATGTATCTTGAGGAATGCAGAGAGGACAGATCTAAGGACTTGAGACATATTTCCGAAGTGTTTGATTTCATCAGGACCAGAATAAGATTAGGTGTTTGTAATACAGTTTGACTCAAGGATTAGATCATCTTCTGACAGAAAGAAAGTGGTAAGAAAGTTATAGCTTCAAGATATGCTTGCAAACTAACACATCTGCTCATAAATCATAGTTTCTGGGAGAAGGAAGACCAAAACAAAAGTAAAACAAATGACATAACACTGTCAACAGCAACAGAAAATAAAAATTTGATTCATAAACCAGGAGTCAGAGATTTTGTAGGATACCAGTAAAATTCCCATGAGTTGCCAAGGGAAATGCTATTTTATCAGTTTTGAAAAGACTTTCCACTAGACCATTGACAAGTACTTCCAATGCCAGCTACCAGTCTCGCTTAGTGGAACATATTACTCTTCTGTGAAGGTTTGAGGGACTGTGTACAGCATTGCTGTTAATATTCCCATTTCATGTGTGAAACTGGGGTATGAAGGGTTAGTCTGTTTGTCTGGGCTTGCACAGCTCTCTGAAGCAAGAATATCTAGAGGAATTACAGAAGTATGATTATATTGAACCTTATTTTAAAAATGGTATACTATTTTGAAACATAAGTTAATTGGAAATTTGGGCTGTTATCATTCATAATTTAACTTGAATGTCTGAAAATAATTCATAAGTAGCCTTTACTTTCTATAATTGAGGTTTCCATGTAAAACATGTTTTATTTATAACATGCTGTACCTTATTTTTTACATGGTTACTAACCATGTACCTTTTGAAATAGTTATGATTTTGAAAATGATAATTCTGAAAGGTCTATTTCCATGCCTAGGAAAATATTTGAATACTCTCGCTGTTTCATTTAATTTTGTATTGACTCCAGCTGCTGGTTACAATCTATTTTCTTCCAGCCAGTGGCCATCAAGATGCCTTTCTAAGGTGCCTCAAATCCATATTTTATTTAAGATGTATGCTTTCAAAGGTGATCATCCACTTTAAAAATAAGAAACACCAAAAATAAATAAAGATACTAAGTCCTTTATTCCACTGAATATTCAAGCTAGAGGGAGTGTGTCGGGTCCAGCAGTCAGGGCTCCTTATCTTCTCTTTTTTAAAGATAAGGATGCTAAGCCTAGTGAGATGGTGCAGCTTGCCAAGGCCACACAGCTAGTTAAGGAGGAGCCAGCACTGGAGCCCACATCTCTTGGCTTGCAGTTGAGACCTTCCCCACTATATTTCAAGGAGACCATATTTAGCAAAGATTAAAATGCTGAAATTTTCTCTCCACATCTGTATTTTTCAGTAAATCAATCTTGGACATGAATCATACTCACCATTTCCAGTGTTTATCGGAAAAGTCCTAGAGCTCTGAACATTTTGGGGTTTACCTTTCATTAGCTACAGTGAAAATAGTGAAAGAGCCAGTCCCACCTCCTGTCCTGAATATACTGTTCCTCTCTGATATATTGGGTTTGCAGCTGCTTTTTGAGCCTCTCTCTTGAACACCATCCTCTTTACCTTATTGAAAAGTTATTGGATATTTGGGAATCAACTGAAATATTTCATAGTTTACAACAATGTAATTTAATGTTCACCATTCAAAATCACAAACATAATGATACTCATTTATACTCTGCCTTCCCTCTGTCTATTATTAATAATTTAAATAATGTTAAGATAGTGTTTCAAAGGAATATTTCCATTTTCACCATATGTGATATTTAACATCTTAATGCATAGAAATAAATGCTTAGGGGGATCCCTGGGTGGCTCAGCGGTTGAGCATCTGCCTTCAGCCCAGGGTGTGATCCTGGAGACCTGGGATCAGTCCTGCGTCGGGCTTCCTGCGTGGAGTCTGCTTCTGCCTCTGCCTGTGTCTCTGCCTCTGTCTTCCTCTCTGTCTCTCATGAATACATAAATTAAAAAAGAAAGAAGGAAGGAAGGAAGGAAGGAAGGAAGGGAAGAAAGAAAGAAAGAAAGAAAGAATAAAGAAAGAAAGAAAGAAAGAAAGAAAGAAAGCTTGATTTGAGGAATTTTGTTTTTTTAACTATAGGAAGTGCATTAATTGAAGTATTTGTATCTGCTTTACTTCCCTTGAGGACCAGAATAATAGTAATCACATTTTTCCTGAGTGCTTACAAGCTGCCAGTTCTGGGAATAAACACTTTATTTGCATCATCTTATTGAATTCTTATGGCTACCCTGTGAAATGGCTATTATGGACCCCATTTTAGAGATGAAGTAACTGAGGCTAAGGGATTAAGATCACAAAGTTGATCAATGGCAGAACTGTGGAAAAATCCAAGCAGTCTCAATTCAGTTCCCAGCTCTGTGCCAGAATATAAAACCCTCTGGAGAAGGGACAGCTTCCTAGGCCCAGCATTATTTGGTTGCCTCTGTGATCATGGAGAACCTCAGGGAGTGGGAAATGATTGGGTTCAGACTGAAGAAACATCATGGAATAGTGGTTGAAAACCTGGGCTCTAGACAAACAGTGTGCTGAAGCTGGCATCCCTGCTTTGCTACCTACCAGGCTTTAGTTACCCTGTCTGTATAATGAGGAAAATATTACTACGCATATCTGTAGGTCTGCTGTGAGCACGGGACAAGGTAATCCATGGAAAATATTTTACACAATGGTGGGTATGTAATATACACTCAGAAAAGCTTAGCTATACTTACACTTGACTAATAACAAAAAAAAAAATGAATTCCTAGCCCATTGTCCATATCTCAAAACCATAAAAATACCCCATAAAAAGGAAGATCTGAAGAGTGGTCTGGGGGCTCTGGGTGAGAGCTTTCATTCTTCTTTGAATAGCTCAGATGTCATTAAGCCTTGCTCACAAGAAAGTAAAGCAGCCAGGCAGCAGTTATGATATGATAACAAGTGAAAACAAGACAAAACATCAACCAGACATGGCCCTAACCTTGGAAAAGTCGAAGAAGAGACTACGTAGCCAGGGATACTATGAACAGAGGTGCACACGGGTATTACAAAGTGCACTGTTGTTGGGAGTGAGGCATGGGGTCTTGGGTAGAGACTAAGGAAGTAGTATATGATAGCATCCTGGAGATGATAAAGCACTTGTTATGTGAAACACATGAGGCAGACCTGTTGTTGAGTCAAAGAAACTGTTCTCTGGACCTAGGATATTTAATATGGCAGAATTTCTGGGATAGGAGTTGCAAAATAAATGCACAGATCTTTCCTAGCACCAGTGAAGGTTTTTGGCTAAACAATAGAATGGGATGGGAGTGGTTGGGCAGAGTAGAAACCTAGTGTGAAGATCCTAAAGAATGTTCTAAGTATGGTTTAGAGTCACGGTAATTAGCAAACTACCAGAGATTTAAAGAAGAGTTTATGGACTGTGTTCCTCTTTCTCCCTCTTTCCCTCTGTCTCTCCCTCTACCCCACCACATTTCCTGGATTCTCTATCTGGAATACCTCTCTATCCTTCCTCTCCCCATTCCCCTCCTGTTTGCTTAAACTAACTCCTGCAGTCTTCAGATCTCAGTTTTAGGTCTTTCTTAAAAAGCCATCCCTCACCATAGACTGGTTAGGTCTTTTCCTGTGTGTACTACTAATATCCTCCTCTTACCCCTGTGAAGTTTGTTTTCTTTATGTAGTGCTTTGTAACAAATCACCACAAATGTAGCAGCTTAAAACAACATTTCTTTTCTCACAGTTTTCGTGCCTTAGGTATCCTGGACACTCTGCTCAGGAACTAAGGCTAAGATCAGGATGTTGGCCAGCTGTGTCTTCATCTGGAGACTTGACCAGGGAAAATTAGGCTTCCAGGCTTCCTTAGCTTGTTGGAAGAATTTGTTTCCTTGCAGCTGTAGAACTGAGGTTCCTATTTCTTTCATAGCTGTAGGCTGGGACCTACTCTCAACTCAGGTCCTTACTACATGGCCCTCTCTACAACATGGTAGTTTGGCACTTCAGGGCCAGCAGGAAATCTGCTAAAATAGGAGCTTATATAACATTACATAATCATGGAAGTGACTTTCCCATCATATTCACAAATTCTGCCCATACTTAAGTGGGAGGGGATCATACTGTGTGTGTAGACCGAGGGTAGGGGATCTAGGGAGTCATCTCAAAATTCTGCCATTTTTGCTTTATGAATGAGACATCAGTCATCTCAAAATATCCTTTATCACATTACATTATAATTGCCAAATTGCTGAGATCCCAGAAGGACTATCTCTTGGTGGACCTGGCTTGTGCTTTGCATAGTGCTTGGCAGATATTGGACTCTCAATAGATACTTGCTCAGTCACTTAATAAATGTTGACAGTTGTGTTTGGGTGGTAGAAAGCATGGAGGCCAAAAGAGAAAAAAATCTTAATAACCAATACGTTCAGTAGAGTCCTAGATGAAAAAATGTTTCTGAATTGAATTGTTTCTGAATTGAATGAAGGACAGAGAAATTTTGAACTAAATCTGGAAACTACAGAATCTATTAATGAGGTGTTAGGGAGCAAGAATTTTCTGTTCCCTAGTAGGTAATTCTAGGTGGGCTAAAATCAAATTGACGTGAGAGAGATTAATACAAGAAAATAAAACTTAATTTCCTACCTATGGATAATCCACACACTCAGAAATATACCAAAGATAGTCAAACCAAGGGAGGTATATATAAGTCATTCTGAACTAAGAAAAAAGAGATAGGGATCTGGTACTTCAAAGGGAAGGAATGCAGTTCTCAGGAAGACATAAGAGGATTGATGTTTGGTAAACTGTTGTTTACCACTCAGAAACAGTGGGACAGAAAGGACTTTGATCAAACAGGCCCTGCTATGTTCTTTCCTGTCTATGGTATCTAGTTTGTAGTGTACTGTAGTTAGCTCTGATGATAGCTCTCTTCCTGGAGCAGGGTGTCTATCTAAAGTATTTTTAGTCAGTTGTGGGGGAGATGAACTTTTCCTGAATCTTCTAAGTTTTGATTACTTTTTAACTCAAAGTAGCTGTCCATCCTGGGGTGGTCTGCCTTTTGGCCCCTAAGAGGATGGTAGCAGCATTGTGGTGATGGGGAAACTTGACACTGTATTTTGGGAGGTGGTGATTAAGTGATACTCAGTCAACACTGTTTGGCTGATTATGTTGCATGTGGTGTTGAATAAGTAAGAACAAATAGTTCCCACTAATTTGCTGAAGTGTGGGAGGCCGTCCATGATAATCATTGCTTAAAAAAATATTTTAGCTTTTCCTCTGATTGAGGCACAAGGATAAATACTATTGAAGAGTTATCAGGGCTGAACCAAGAAAATATAGGAAATTTAAAGCAGGGAATTGGTTTACTCAGTGATGGGAATGCTGAGAAGACAAAGAAGGGACCGTGAGACTAACCAGAGATGAGTAGCCCCAGGAAGCCTCTACCATCTAGGGTTCTAGGTCATTCTAGAGAGGAAGTGATCACATAGGAGCTTGGAGGTCAGGGTTATGGAATTCATATGATAAAGGAAAACAGAACACAAAAAAGAGTCAATACTTACAATGTGCCTACCAAGTAAGAAAAAGACAACTAACCAAATAGACAAGTAAGCAAAAGTAGTAGCAATTCACGCAGCAAGTAAGATAATATAATTCAGTTTTCATAAAGCAAGACATTAAACAACAGTCCTCCATGGATGATTTCTGAAATGGAGAGAAATGTGAAACGTTGCATAAATGGCTGGCTTCTTACATTGGTTACTGGAAGGGAGGAGTGTGGAGTGTGGGATGGAGGACTAGGGAATGGGAAAATAAAAGAAAAATAAGTATACAAGAAAAGTTTAAATTTTTTCTTAAGATTTATTTATTCATTCAGAGAGAGCGAGAGAGAGGCCGAGACACAGGCAGAGGGAGAAGCAGGCTCCATGCAGGGAGCCCGATGTGGGACTCGATCCCAGGTCTCCAGGATCACACCCCGGCTGCAGGCGGCGCTAAACCACTGCGCCACCGGGGCTGCCCAACAAGAAAAGTTTAAAGAACACATTCAGCATATACATGGTCCCATTCATGTAAAATTATTGAAATATATGTCTATGTATAGGTCTGTGTATATACTACTTCCACCGCTCCCACCCAAGTCCAAACATCAGCTCTTCACCCGGATTCCCCTTAGAATCTTCTTTCTCATTTCCCTCTTCCATGCTTGCCTTCATGCAGCACTCTGCACACAGCCAGAGTGATTCTTTGAAAAGCTAAATCAGATCCTTCTCTGATGAGTACTGTCAGGATAGTACTCTCTGAGTACATGATAGTACATGATAGTACTTTCCATCTCACTCAGAGTAGAATCTGGCCCCTGTAGCTTCTCTAATCTCAGGTCATTCTCTCCCTTCCCTCAGGACACTCCAGCTACACTGTCTTCACTATTCCTCTGATGTGCCGAATGCCATGTCACCTCACAACTTTCGTACTTTTGCAATCCCCTTTGCCATCTCCATCTTCCTGCCCTCTCCTCCATACTTCTGCTTAAATGTCACTTCTTTAAAAAGGATTTTCCTGACAACCCTACCCAAAATAACATCTCTGGCACTAATACCCTTCTTTACTTTTCTTTAGAGCATCTATTACAACCTGACATATGACTAGAATATAAACATCTTGAGGACATAAACTTTGTGTCCCATGGCTCACAGTAGGCACCCAAAAATTATTTGCTGAATGAATGAATAAATGGAGATATTTGGACAAGGATAGTCACGAAATATTAACACTTATAGGTTTCAGGTGCTTTTTGTTTCTTCTTTTTAATCTTCTCTATTGCTTGAGTAGCAAAATTCTTAAACATTATTTTTCCTCAGTGACAAATCAGAGGATTTGGCTTGTTTATAGGAGTCTCTGATAGTTTTAGATGAAGAAATCTTAAGGAAAAATGAACTTATTACTTATTATTATCAATAATAACCTCTGTAGCTTTCATTTTCCCACAGAACCTCAAGATGTTACTTAGCTATTGCCTTATTTTCTAGACATGAGTAGGAAGTCATATATTCAGGGTCTTAGTTCCTATGCTAGTATATGTGCCTTGCATCTTCCTGCTTATTGTAGTGGAGATAAATGTATCTTGCCTGTGTCAAAAGCCAAATCACTAGTGTTTGCTGTAGTACTTAAGAAAAAGGAGATTGGTGTTTCCATTTACTTTGAGGTTCATAAAGAAAGACCAAGATAGGGGATCCCTGGGTGACTCAGTGGTTTAGCGCCTGCCTTAAGCCCAGGGTGTGATCCTGGAGTCCCAGGATCGAGTCCCACATCAAGCTCCCTGCATGGGGCCTGCTTCTCCCTCTGCCTGTGTCTCTGCCTCTCTCTCTGTCTCTCTCTCTCTCTCTCTGTGCGTCTGTCATGACTAAATAAATAAAATCTTTAAAAAAAAAAAGAAAGACCAAGATGTATTAATGGATGAATAGAGTTGGATAGATATAGAATGAAACAAGATAGTAAGATATTAATGTTAGAATCTAAGGGGTGAGGGATGCCTGGGTGGCTCAGTGGTTTGGTGCCTGCATTCAGGCCAGGGCATGATCCTCCAGTGCCGGGATCGAGTCCCACATTGGGCTCTCTGCCTGGAGCCTGCTTTTCCCTCTGCCTGTTTCCCTGCCTCTTTGTCTCTCTGTGTCTCTCATGAATAAATAAATAAAATCTAAAAAAGAAAAAGATTCTAAAGGGTGAGTATATAGGTCTTCACTGTGAAATTCTTTCAACTTATAAATATTTGAAAATTTTCATAATAGAATTTCTTTTTTTTAATAATAAATTTATTTTTTTATTGGTGTTCAATTTGCCAACATACAGAATAACACCCAGTGCTCATCCCGTCAAATGCCCCCCTCAGTCCCCGTCACCCATTCACCCCCACCCCCCACCCTCCTCCCCTTCCACCACCTGTAGTTCGTTTCCCAGAGTTAGGAGTCTTTATGTTCTGTCTCCCTTTCTGATAACAGAATTTCTGAAAAATTAAATGAGTAGATATAATGGAATTTAGTATAATATTCAAGGTTACTTATTTCTTTTTGCTGAGAGAACGAAAAGAAATTTAGATATTCTGATGAAAGCATTTAATAATAATCTTAGAAATAATAAATATTTTAGTTCATGTATTGTGTTACTGAGATTTATGGTCGTGTTAACTACATTTATTTGATTGGGAAAAGTCCATTTTGATCATTTGGTAATGTAGTTTCATCAAGCATCTTTTGTACTTTAAGCATGTATAGAAGAAGCAGTGAGAGTCTGGTCTTTTCTATTAATTAGAGCTTTCAGAAGCTTACTGAAAAACACCCTCTAAACATGACAAGCATTGAGAGCTGTTGCACTGAACTACAATTAGCACAGTTAATAATAGCTTTTCCAGGAAAAGAATTTAAGGACTGTGCAGAACCAAAAAATCTAAATTAAGCATCATTATGTATATCACTTCAGGGTGTTCTTTGCTTTTCATGTGATAAATAGGCAGAAAAGTTTGTCTCCATGCTAAATACTATTACCTTCTAAATCTCTAAAAACACATTCATTCATTTCAATGTGTCATGCTGTTCATTACACAGAAGCCATAGAGACGCAGGGAAAGAATTTCAACTCATGGTCTCCCCCTCCCTTTCCCCTGATCCTCTCTCTCTGTCTCCTTCTTGTTCTTTACCCTCTTCTATCTTTTTCTTCCTCCCTCCCTCTTCCTTATCCTCCTAGTCCTTCTTTTCCCCCTCCTGTCTCTTTCTTTTTCTGTTCCCTTTCTCCTTCTCCCTTAGGCTGCCAGAGAGAGGCCGTAGGCCATTTCTACACACTCATTTCTCCTCTAATAAGACTATGCTGAGTTAGAGTGTGGAGAGATACTAGATCTCTATTTAAGATATATAAGCTATGTATTTATAATTGTGGGTTATACTTTTCAAAATCTCTGGGTTTTTTTTTTTTTCTGACTAGGGCTCTAATTTGAAAAGAGATGTATTTCAATTTCAAGCTGTAAATACATTTTTAGTTCCCCTTCTATTATAATAGTGTTTGCTTTATATGGTTAGCACCTGTGTTGACTCGTACATTCATACAGTGCATTCTTTTATGCCTTTTATGAGGATATGACTTCCCTTTTTATCTGGTTTAGTGCTTTTCCCTGTCTATTGAATTTAATATAATACTTAAGTTCTATATTGTCTGATATTAACCTTGCTATTCGTCTTTTTTACTTTGCTTGGATTTACCTGGTATTTTTTTCCTATTTCTTTATTTTCAGTTTTCAAATTACTTTATATTTAATAATATTCTCTAACTTCTTCTTTTATTAATCCAATATGACTGACTTAATGGAAGCATGTAGTCCATTAACACTGAGCATATTGACTGATTGATCTGTTTTCCTTAATTTTTTTCTTATTTTACATTATTGTTTGCAATTTATTCTTATTTCTCTGGTTTACTCAAGTTGCTATTCATTCTATTCCCCTTTACCTTTACGTACTCCTCTTCTGCTCTAAGTCAGACACACATTTCTCTCCTACTGTTTAAAAGCAAGATATATATATTTTTAAACCCATACTTAAAGGAACTGTACTGATTCACAGAAGATGAAGTCCAAGAGGTACAGCAGGATGAAGAAATTCAAAACTTCACTAGACTTATTTTCTCTATCTTGTTCCTCCCTGCTCTCTTCCATTTTTTCAGTTTTATTGAGGTATAACTGACAATAAAATTGTGATATATTTAAAATGCACAATGTGATGATTTGATGTACATATTCATTGTGAAAAGAGAGAACAGTTGCCTCCCGCCACCCCCCCCAACACCCTGGAGGCTTCCCTCCTAATTATCATAGCACTCACACCAATAAGATGAGTCCTTTAGCAAACTTTCACTTGCTTCTTTTCTGTGTTTCATCCCATCAGATGAGAGGTTTGGAATGTGGGGTTTTTAAAAATTATTTTTTATATATTCATTCATTCATTCATTCATTCATTCATTCATGAGAGACACAGAGAGAGAGGCAGAGACTCAGGCAGGGGGAGAAGCGAGAAGCAGGTTCCCTGTGGGGAGCCCCAAGTGGGACTGAATCCCAGAACTCTAGGATCATGTCCTGAGCCAAAGGCAGATCCTCAACCACTGAGCCACCCAGGTGCCCCAAGGAATGTTTTTATCACCTAATCTCTCCACTCTAATTCAACCCTGCCACCATCTTCAACTTCTGGGTTTTGCTGAGATAATTAAATACTTTTATTCTAAACCGATTCCACTTTCATTTCAAGAATTCTTATTTAGTACTTTTAAAAACACATTCCCAGTCTACCAATATCTACTTAGACTTAAATATATATTTAGATTGTGTGTGTGTACTCTACTAAAATGCTCTTCAAGTTTTTTGTACAACTTGTCATAAATCTGTCCAGCAGCACTATTTCACTGGATACTTATATCCTTTAATCTTGCTCTTTCTCTTTCAGATTGTTATTCTAAAAGGTTGTTATTTTTCTTGATGTAGACCTGGGTACAAATATTGAAGGTTCCCTAAGTGATGGGAAGCAAAGCATCACCTGCCTAACTCCCTGGGGAATTGTATAGAAGGTAGACAGCTAGACTATCTAGACAGCAGAGAGTCTTCCTGTCCCTTTTCCTACTCATACCTTCCTGCCCTCAGAAAAAGGGATATTTAGCCTTCTAGATATGCTCTTTCAGCTTTGTAGGGGTCAGACTAAGAACCCTTCACAAGAGACCAAGTCATCCTTAGATGCTTGGAGTGTATAGAACTTTGAGGCTCTCCCTGGTGTTCATCAAATGCAAACTTAATCTTGAGTCTCTGAATTTGGCTTTCAAACTCATGCCTCACCCATGTTGGAAAAGGCCCCACATTTTCTCCTCTGCCAAGATCTTTTCAAAACTCAACATCTTACTTATACTCAGTGGCTCACCACCACCAACTGCTGCTTGGCTCAAGATAGACAAATATATTTAAGCCAGAAATGGATAGGAAATAAGACACTCAAATTTGATCACTATTGTCACAGAATTCTCTTAAAACAGATTCTAGCTTTTAACAATTATTTTATACATCATTAGAACGCCTTCAGAATGGGGATGTAGAAATGAAAATGATCAGGATTTGGTCATGTATAGATTGTGATAGGAGTTTTTATTGACTGTGCAAAATTCCTCCAGGAAACACTACCCTTTCCCTCAGCCAGTTCATGCAATTTCAGCCTTGGTAAATTGAACTATTAGTTAAGGATATTTGTTTTGCAAATAACAGAAACATATAATAAGGCTTATGTAAAAATGGTATTTTTCTTGCTAGTATAACTATCTTGAGGTAAACAGACTTTGGGGAAATTAAATAGAGATATGTTGATCTTTGGGTAGCTGGATAATTACTTGTGTCATCATCAACTGGTTTCTGCTTAGCTTCTATTCCTTCTGTGCCAAAACTGTTCTTTTTCAAGACTGTAAGATGTCTGCTAACAATTCCCAAGGATAGCGATCTTGGTCACATCCAATGGCAGAACGTATGTCTTTCCATTAGCTATCTGAGAAGCCCCCAGAAAATATCATGTTCCTTATTTGGATCATATGCAGTGATGGACAAAAATCTGCCTCCTCAGTGGCTTGGACATAAATCATCAAAGTAACATACATGTGCTAACATAGAGACACAAACAGTGTCCACCAGCCTTCTCCTGTCAAGGTCACCAAAGATTTCTGTTTGTTTGTTTTTTTTCCTGCTAAATCCAGTGATCATTTTACTTGACTTATTAGTATCATTTGACTCAATCAATCATTCCTGAAACACTTTCCATTGCTCCCATTCCTGCTAAATCCAGTCTTCATTTTACTTGACTTATTAGTATCATTTGACTCAATCATTCCTGAAACACTTTCCATTGCTCCCATGACTTTGTTCTCCTACTTTTACTCCTAACTCACTGTTCCAATTTAGTCTCCTTTGCTGGTTCTTTCTCAAAATCCTAATATCTTATATGCCAGAAGACGCTTTAGACCTCTTCTCTTTTCTGTCTCTACTCCCTGCCTTCATGGTCTCATCCAGTTCCATAGTTCTTAATATGAGCTATACAACTGTGTATAATCAATATCATCATCTTCATTAGCAAAATATCCCAAATTAGCATTATCATTCTTATCACTAAGTGTCAGAGAAATGTTATCTCATTTACTCCTGACAGAACTTCATGATGTACATTGAGTTATTATCTCCATTTCACAGGTGAGAAAACTGAGACTGAAGACCACCTCACTCTGGCACAATCACAAAGTGGTATAGAGCCAGGCCTTGAATCTGGATAGGTGATTCCAGAACTATTTTTTTTTAAGATTTATTTCTTTATTTTAGAGAGAGAGGAAGAGAGGGAAAGAGGATGTGATTGGGCACAGGGACAGAGAGAGAGAGAGAAGGAGAGAGAGAGAGAGAGAGAATCTCAAGCAGACTTCCTGCTAAACACGGAGCCCAGCTTGGGGCTACATCTCACCATCCATGAGATCATGACTTGAACTGAAATCATGAGCTGGATGTTTGACTGAGCCACCAAGGCACCCCCAGAACCATTCTTAACCACCAGGCATTACCGCCTCTACGGTGTCAATAGCTTTTTGATGTGTAGGATCTCTGAAAGACATTCCTGTGGTCTTTATGCCAGTATCTGACATTATGGTGCCCTGCTTTTAGAAGGTTGTTTCTCTGTTGCCAAGGATTTCCAAAATGTTAAAGTTTCTGTTGTTTCAAATGACTTCAAAATTTTTAGTAGTGAATTTTCTTGCTACCAGGAAAATTTTAGAGGCCAAACTGCTAGTGATCCTATTTTCTTAAAAGGAAGACTATGAACTGACATTAAAAAGAAGTCTAACAGGGACGCCTGGGTGGCTCAGAGGCTGCGCATTTGCCTTTGGCTCACGGTGTCCAGGATTGAGTCCCAGATTGGGCTTCCTGCATGGAGTCTGTTTATCCCTCTGCCTATGTCTCTGCCCCCCACCCCCGTTGTCTCTCGTGAATAAATAAATAAATCTTAAAAAAAAAGAAGTCTAACATATTCTTTGAAACTTTTTTCCCCCTGGCTAATGCCTTTTTTATTTTTGTCTTCTCCACAATCTTTCTGGAATAATAGCTTTATAAAATAAAACATAAAAAATTGAATAAAATAAATAAAATAGTAAATACATCACAAAATAAAAGAATATACCTTTGTTTTATTGCCCTCCATTTGAAATCTGAATTCTAACTTCCCAATTCCACTGAAATTACCACTATATTATTTTTACCTCAATTGCCAAATCCAATGAACATTTTTCAGTCACTACTTCACTCAGGTTTTCTGTGGTACTTAACAGCGTTGATTATTTCTTTCAACTATTTTCTCACTTGAGTTCCATGACAACATAGTCTGGATTTCTTTGTATTTCTGTGACCTCTTCTTTAGAGCACCCCTTACTTGAATGTATGATTAACTTTGTTTTTCTCCAAGGTTATTATTCCTCTTCTCATTATATTCTCTCCCTGGATAACATCATTTGTCTCTGGGTATAATTTAAAAACGGATAACCCTAAATATGTACCTTCAGCTGGAGGTCTTATAAGTCCCTTAGTCAACATCCCCAGAGCTTAGTAATGTGGTTCCTCTTTCTTTACTCTGAAACGATTCCACTTTTCTTTTCACTGTCTGCATTAGTGATATGCCACCACTGCTATCCGAAGTCCATAACATTCTAAGCTATCCAGTGCTTCCTTTCTTCTCTCACCTTCAATACCCATGTGCTCACTCAAGTGATCTGTCAGGCCTGTCTTCTCTGCAGCATCACTAGTAGCCTTGTGTTAGTTCAAGCATGTCACCTCCAGCCTGAACTATAATAATAGGCTGCTTTTTGATCTTCCTGATTTCCTTCTTACCCATGCAGTTTTTTCTTTTGGTATGTTGCTACTGGAGTGACCTTTCCAAATTTCAAATCTGACTATATTGTTCTCCAGATGAATTCCTTCAGTGACTTCCTGATGCCTAAAAGAGGAGGTTCCAGCTCAACAAAATCCTTTCTAATCTGTTCCCAGCCTACTTCTCCAGCCTCATTTCCTTCTACTTCTTTTTTTATTTTTTTAAGATTTTATTTATTTATTCATGAGAGACACAGAGAGAGAGGCAGAGACACAGGCAGAGGGAGAAGCAGGCTCCAACCAGGGAGCCTGATGTGGGACTCAATCCCGGGACTCCAGGATCAAGCCCTGGGCTGAAGGCGGGTGCTAAACCGCTGAGCCACCCAGGGATCCCCTACTTCTTACTTCTTGCCTTCTTCCTTCTCTTTCTCCTTTTTTGATCCTCTTCCCCTCCCCTTCTTTTTCTTCTTTTTCTCTCCATACTCTCCTTTTCTTCCTTTTAGCATTAAATTGTTTGTAGTTATCTGAGGATGACAAGATTGTTTTATAGGTCTAGGCCATTTGAAACACTTTCACCACCCATTGAACTCCTACTTATCCTACAAAGCCCAGTTTCCATATTATTCCTTCTAGTTTCTCCAAACTGAATTCATTATTGCCTTCTTTGTACTACTTTTGTAATTTGCTTGTACTTCAGTATACATAAAGCTACCTAGTTACAACTGTTTTAATTCTGTGGCTCCATCAGATGAAAGTTTCTTAAAGGTAGTAATTCTGCTTTTATTATCTTTTTATCTCCTGTTAGAACGTTCAGCATATAATAGAGTGGCAGCATTTGTTGAGCTGGCTTAACTGAAATCATAAGTTAGACAATTTCTCTTGGGATATTAATAATTCTATTAGAAATGATATTATACATTTTAATAACACCTTACTGTGTACTATGAATTTCTGTGCAACTTTCTATTAAGCCTAAGCAATTTTCACCATAAATTAAGCATATAAGGAATCACATCTATTATTCCATGTCAGTAAGATAACCACTTATTATTTTTAACAAAATACATATGTTATTTAATGCTTAAAATCTGTAAAATTTTCCAAATGGAAAAATCATTTCTGTTTTCTGATAGAAATGAAAGCAAAGGCAGTACCATCTGAGATAACATTAATAGCTGAATCCAAATAAATTTGATTACATCATTCTCAAAGAGTTTGTCTAATATTCTTGAGTCATCTATTTTTACAGTTTCAAATTTATGAAACATATTGAGATAGATTATGTAATTTTTTAATAAATTTGTTTTTTATTTGTATTCAATTTGCCAACATACAGAAAAATTCCCAGTGCTCATCCCATCAAGTGCCCCCCTCAGTGCCCATCGCCCATTCACCCCCATCCCCTGCCCTCCTCCGCTTCCATCACCCCTAGTTAATTTCCCAGAGATAGGAGTCTTTATGTTCTGTCCCCCTTTCTGATATTTCCAACACATTTCTTCTCCCTTCCCTTATATTCCCTTTCACTATTATTTATATTCCCCAAATGAATGAAACCATATAATGTTTGTCCTTCTCCGATTGACTCATTTCACTCAGCATAATACACTCCAGTTCCATCCATGTTGACACAAATAGTGGGTATTTGTAATTTCTAATGGCTGAGTAATATTCCATTTTATACATAAAGCACATCTTCTTTATCCATTCACCTTTCGATGGACACCGAGGCTCCTTCCACAGTTTGGCTATTGTGGACATTGCTCCTAGAAACATTGGGATGCAGGTGTCCCAGCGTTTCATTACATCTGTATCTTTGGGGTAAATCCCCAACAGTGCAATTGCTGGGTCATATGGCAGGTCTATTTTTAACTCTTTGAGAACCTCCACACAGTTTTCCAGGGTGGCTGTACCAGTTCACATTCCCACCAACAGTGTAAGAGGGTTCCCTTTTCTCCATATCCTCTCCAACATTTGTGGTTTCCTGCCTTGTTAATTTTCCCCATTCTCACTGGTGTGAGGTGGTATCTCATTGTGGTTTTGATTTGTATTTCCCTGATGACAAGTGATGCAGAGCATTTTCTCATGTGCCTGTTGGCCATGTCTATGTCTTCCTCTGTGAGATATCTGTTCATGTCTTTTGCCCATTTCATGATTGGATTGTTTCTTTGGTGTTGAGTTTAAGTTCTTTATACATCTTGGAAACTAGCCCTTTATCTGATTTGTCTTTTGCAAATATCTTCTCCCATTTTGTAGTGTCTTTTAGTTTTGTTGACTGTATCCTTTGCTGTGCAAAAGCTTCTTATCTTGATGAAGTCCCAATAGTTCATTTTTGCTTTGTTTCTTTTGCCTTCATGGATATATCTCGCAAGAAGTTACTGTGGTTGACTTCAAAAAGGGTGTTGCCTGTGTTCTCCTCTAGGATTTTGATGGAATCTTGTCTCACATTTAGATCTTTCATCCATTTTGAGTTTATCTTTGTGTGTGGTGAAAGAGCGTGATCTAGTTTCATTCCTCTGCATGTGGATGTCCAATTTTCCCAGCACCAATTATTGAAGACACTGTCATTCTTCCAGTGGATAGTCTTTCCTCCTTTATCGAATATTAGTTGACCATAAAGTTGAGGGTCCACCTCTGGGTTCTCTATTCTGTTCCATTGATCTATGTGTCTGTTTTTGTGCCAGTACCACACTGTCTTGATGACCACAGCTTTGTAGTACAACCTGAAATCTGGCATTGTGATGTCCCCAGCTATGGTTTTCTTTTTTAAAATTCCCCTGGCTATTCGGGGTCTTTTCTGATTCCACACAAATCTTAAAATAATTTGTTCTAACTCTCTGAAGAAAGTCGATGGTATTTTGATAGGGATTGCATTGCACATGTAAATTGCCCTGAGTAACATTGACATTTTCACAATATTAATTCTGCCAATCCATGAGCATGGAATATTTTTCCGTCTCTTTGTGTCTTCCTTAATTTCTTTCAGAAGTGTTCTGTAGTTTTTAGGGTATATATCCTTTACCTCTTTGATTAGGTTTATTTCTAGGTATCTGATGCATTTGGGTGCAATTGTAAATGTGATGGACTCCTTAATTTCTATTTCTTCAGTCTCATTGTTAGTGTATAGAAATGCCACTGACTTCTGGGCATTGATTTTGTATCCTGTCACACTGCCGAATTGCTGTATGAGTTCTAGCAATCTTGGGGTGGAGGCTTTGGGTTTTCTATGTAGAGTATCATGTCATCGGTGAAGAGAGAGTTTGACTTCTTTGCCAATTTGAATGCCTTTAATGTCTTCTTGTTGTCTGATTGCTGAGGCTACGGACTTCCAGTACTATGTTGAATAGCAGCGGTGAGAGTGGACATCCCTGTTCCCTACACTCTGAAGAATTTTGATCAGGAATGGATGCTGTGTTTTGTCAAATGCTTTATCTGTACCTAATGAGAGGATCATATGGTTCTTGGTTTTTCTCTTGCTGATATGATGAATCACATTGATTGTTTTCTGAGTGTTGAACCAGCATTGTGTTCCGAGAATAAATCCTACTTGGTCATGGTGAATAACTTTCTTAACGTACTATTGGATCCTATTGGCTAGTATCTTGTTGAGAATTTTTGCATCCATGTTCATCAGGGATATTGGTCTATAATTCTCCTTTTTGGTGTGGCTCTTTGTCTGATTTTGGAATTAAGGTCCTGCTGGCCTTATAGAATGAGTTTGGAAGTACTCCATATCTTTCTATTTTTCCAAATAGCTTTAGTAGAATAGGCATGGTTTCTTCTTTAAATGTTTGATAGAATTCCCCTGGGAAGCCATCTGGCCCTGGACTTTGGTGTCTTGGGAGGTTTTTGATGACTGCTTCAATTTCTTCCCTGGTTATTGGCCTGTTCAGGTTTTCTATTTCTTCCTCTTCCAGTTTTGGTAGTTTGTGCCTTTCCAGAAATACGTCCAGTTCTTCTAGATTACCTAATTTATTGGCGTATAGTTGTTCATAATATGTTTTTAAAATCGTTTGCATTTCCTTGGTGTTGGTAGTGATCTCTCCTTTCTCATTCATGATTTTATTAATTTGAGTCTTCTCTCTCTTCTTTTTAATAAGGCTGGCTAATGGTTATCTATCTTATTAATTCTTTCAAAGAACAAACTCCTGGTTTTGTTGATCTGTTCCACAGTTCTTTTGGTCTCGATTTCGTTGAGTTCTGCTTGAATCTTTATTAACTCTCTTCTGCTGGGTGTAGGATCTATTTGCTGTTTTTTCTCTAGCTCCTTTAAGTGCAAGGTTAGTTTTCTATTTGAGTTCTTTCCAGTTTTTGGATGGATGCTTGTATTGCGATGTATTTCCCCCTCAAAACTGCTTTTGGTGCATCCCAAAGATTTTCAAGGGTTGTATCTTCATTCTCATTAGTTTCCATGAATCTTTTTAATTCTTCCTTCATTTCCTGGTTGACCCATTCATCTTTTAGCAGGATGGTCCTTAACCTCCACGTGTTTGAAATCCTTCCAAACTTCTTGTTGTGATTTAGTTCTAATTTCAAGGCATTATGGTCTGAGACTATGCAGGGGATGATCCCAGTCTTTTGGTATCAGTTCAGACGTGATTTGTGACCCAGTATGTGGTCTATTCTGGAGAAAGTTCCAGTGTGCACTTGAGAAGAATGTGTATTCAGTTGAGTTTGGTTGTAAAGTTCTGTAGATATCTGTGAAATCCATCTGGTCCTGTGTATCATTTAAAGCTCTCGTTTTTTGGAGATGTTGTGTTTAGAAGACCTATGGAGTGTAGAAAGCGCTAGATTGAAGACACCAAGTAGAAGTGTATTATTATCTGAGTATGTCTTCACTTTGGTTATTAATTGATTGATATATTTGGCAGCTCCCACATTTGGGGCATATATATTGAGGATTGTTAAGTCCTCTTGTTGGATAGATCCTTTCAGTATGATAAAGTGTCCCTCTTCATCTCTCACTACAGTCTTTGGGGTAAATTTTAGTTTATCTGATATAAGATGGCTACCCCTCCTTTCTTTTGAGGACCATTTGAATGGGAAATGGATCTCCAACATTTTATTTTCAGGCTGTAGGTGTCCTTCTGTCTAAAATGAGTCTCCTGTAGACAGCAAATAGATGGGTCCTGCTCTTTTATCCAGTCTGAAACCCTGCACCTTTTGATGGGATCATGAAGCCCGTTTACGTTCAAGTTACTATTGAAAGATATGAGTTCATTGTCATCATGATATCTGTTCATTCCTTGTTTTTGTGAATTGTTCCACTGGTCTTCTTCTTAAAGGCGAATTTTAAGAGATCCCCTTTAAATTTCTTGCAGAGCTGGTTTGGAGGTCACATATTCTGTCAGTTCCTGATTGTTTTGGAAGCTGTTTATCTCTCCTTCCATTCTGAATGAGATCCTTGCTGGATAAAGTATTGCATGTTCTTCTGATTGCATGTTCTTCTGATTTAGGACGCTGAATATATCCTGCCAGCCCTTTCTGGCCTGCCAGGTCTCTGGAGAGGTCTGCTGTTACCCTAATACTCCTCCCCATAAAATTCAGGGATTTCTTGTCTCTTGTTGCTTCAAGGATATTCTCTTTATCTTTGGAATTTGCAAGCTTAACTATTAAATGTCGAGGTGTTGAGTGGTTTTTATTGATTTGATGGGGGGATCTCTCTATTTCCTGGACCTGAATGCCTGTTTCCCTTCCCAGATTAAGAAAGTTTTCAGCTAGGATTTGTTCAAATACATATTCTGGCCCTCCGTCCCTTTCGACGCCCTCAGGAACCCCAATTACATGTAGATTTTTCTTCCTCAGGCTGTCATTTATTTTTCTTAATTTATCCTCATGGTCTTTTCATTGTTTGTCTCTTTTTTCCTCAGTTTCCCTCTTTGCCATCAACTTGTCTTCTATGTCACTCACTCGTTCTTCTACCCCGTTAACCCTTGTCATTAGGACTTCTGGTTTGGATTGCATCTCATTCAATTGATTTTTAATTTCTGCCTGATTAGATCTAAATTCTGTAGTCTTGAAGCCTCTTGAGTCCTTTATGCTTTTTTCTAGAGCCACCAGTAGCTTTATAATAGTGCTTCTGAATTGGGTTTCTGACATTGATTTGTAATCCAAATCTTGTAACTCTGTGGGAGAGTGGACTGATTCTGATTCTTTCTTTTGAGGTGAGGTTTTGCTTCTAGTCATTTTGCTCAGTGCAGAGTGGCCAAAAACAAGTTGTATTGGGAAAAGGAGAGAAAGAGAGGAGAGAATGAAGGAAAGAAAAGAGAGAAAGAAAAAAAAAGAAGAAAAAAAAAGAGAAGAAAAAGAGAAAAAAAGAAAGAAAGGAAAAAAAGGGTAGGGAAAGCAAAGAGAAATCAAAAAGCAAAAAACAAAACAAAACAAAACTCGGGGGAATATCTTCTGATTCTGTATCCTTTTTTTTTTTTTTTTTTTTTTTGATTCTGTATCCTTTAAGTCCCTTGACTTCCCCTGGAACTTGTCCGTCTAGCTGGTCTTCTGGGGTTGGGCCTGTTGTGCTGATTTTCAGGTGTTAGCACTTGGGGGAGCTGCTCTGCCCCCTGCCTGGTGCAGGGCTCAGTGGGGGTATTTTACCCCATGAGGCCCCAGGAGGAACAACCCCAGTGGCAGGGCCAGCTCTCGAGCCCTGGATTCAGCTCCCATAGTAACTACAGAGCTCTCTGTCTGCAGGGCCTGGATGCTCCAGGGGCCGGGCTGCTGATCTGCTCAGCTGGGGGCAAGAGCGTCCTTGCTGTCCTGGGCCCTCCTGTCCTCTGCCTGTCCCGGGGGGAGGTCGGATCGTAGGCTGTGTCCCTGGCACCCTGTGCTCCTAGGCCTGCTCTGTTGGATTCGCACTCCGGCGGGGTAGCCCCTGATAGCCCCCTCTCCATGGAGCCGCCGCCGTAGCCCTCCGAGCTGCTGAGCTGCTTTGGGATCTAGCCATGTGAGCAGTCCAGCTCTTCAGTTAGCTCGGTGCACTCTCCTGGAGGGGCAGGTGCTCTGTTAGTGTCCCAGGGAGCCTGAGGGCATCCCCGCCCTCCTGGGGTTCTGCTCTAACTCCCTGCGGGCCCCTTTCTGCCTGGGAAGATTGGTGAAGCTCCTCCTTCTCCAGGCGGGGCTTTCCTCACCTGGGGACACTCGCCCAGGCCTTAGCCTGGCTCTCGCGGGGTCCCTCCCCCTTGGATGCCTTTTGTTTCTTTATTTCTTTTTTCCCTCCTTCTTCCTACCTTGATAGAAGCATGAACTCTCTCACTGTAGCATTCCAGCTGTTCTCTCTTTAAATATCAGGCCGAATTCGTAGATTTTCAGTATGATTTGAAGGTTATCTAGGTAATTTGGTGGGGACAGGCGACTTGTGGACCCTACTCTTCCGCCATCTTGCCCCTCTGAGATAGATTATTTTATAATGTCAAAAGAATTATTAGCTCAGCTAAATTTAGCTTGCATTTATTTATTTATTTTATTATTTTTTTAAGATTTTAATTTATTTATTCATGGAAGACACAGAGAAAGAGAAACAGAGACACAGGAAGAGGGAGAAGCAGGCTCTATGCAAGGAACCCAATGTGGGAGTTGAACTCGGGAATCCGGGATCATGCCCTTAGCCAAAGGCAGACCCTCAACCGCTGAGCGGCACTCAGGCATCCCTAAGTTTAGCTTTTAAAAACAAATTTAAGGGCAGCCCCGGTGGCACAGCAGTTTGGCGCTGCCTGCAGCCCGGGGTATGGTCCTGGAGACCTGGGATCGAGTCCCACATCGGGCTCCCTGCATGGAGCCTGCTTCTCTCTCTTTCTCTCTCTCCCTCTGTGTCTCTATGAATAAATAAATAAAATCTTTTAAAAAATAAATAAAAACAAATTTAAGAGTTGTATAAAATGAACCTTGCAAATTCATCTAATCTCTTGTATAGTTAGGGCATACCAAAAGTTAATTGATACAGACCTTGTCTCCCAGTATTTCTGTTCTTCTGTTTTGTCATTTCTGTTGAACCTTTAAAACTTGAACAAAACAGAATATGATCATGGAAATGTAGTTTTCCATTAATGAAGAAGATTTATATTACATGCAAAATTTTCTCCCTTTTAAAGCAAATCAAGTATGAAAAAAATATCAAATTGTGAAAACAGAACAGAAATTCACAGACCTGTTAAATAGCAAACGATTTAAAATATAGAGGGGGGCAGCCTGGGTGGCTCAGTGGTTTAGTGCTGCCTTCGGCCCAAGGTGTGATCCGGGACACCTGGGATCGAGTCCCATGTTGGGTTCCCTGCATGGAGCCTGCTTCTCCCTCTGCCTGTGTTTCTGCCTCTCTCTCTGCATCTCTCATGAATAAATAAATAAAATCTATTAAAAAAAACTTGATAGAGTTGAAATAGAAAAGATTAATACGGGAAGACCTGGGTAGCACAGCAGTTTGGCGCCTGCCTTTAGCCCAGGGCATGATTCTGGAGACCCGGGATCGAGTCCCCCATTGGGCTCCCGGTGCATGGAGCCTGCTTCTCCCTCTGCCTGTGTCTCTGTCTTACTCTCTCTCTCTCTCTCTCTCTCTCTCTGTGACTATCATAAAAAAAGAAAAGATGAATACGTCTAGACAATCTATAACTAGATTTGAATTACTCTAGGATTATCAAATTTACTTCATAAGGCCTTTGCACTTTCCTTCTTTACTTCTTGTGTTTCTTTTTTAGATTCTTAGTGAAGCTTCATTTAAAACAGATTTAGCTTTCCCCAGGAGCAATCGTTTCATCTTGTTTGTTTACCTAAGTATTGCCCTGAGATGTGTGCAGTTATCTGAAACTTTAGTTCAACACTGATTGCACAGTGACTATATAACTAAAACACTGTGGTAAGGTGCCAGGGACAAACAGATGTGTAAGACAACATTCATATCCTAATGGGATAATAGTCTAGTGGAAGATGATAGATAGATAGGTATTGTACAGATAATTTAGAACTATATGTCACAACTCTTAGCTCCAGACTGATGAGGTCACAAAGTATTCTTGACATAAATGAATACAAATTATCTAAGATAAAACATGTGGGCAGAATATTTCAGGTAAAGCATCAAACAATGTAAAGATTGTTAGGCTTAGAAAACTGCATGCATGGCAGCCCGGGTGGCTCAGCGGTTTAGTGCCCCCTTCAGCCCAGGGCCTGATCCTGAAGACCTGGGATGGAGTCCCACATCAGGCTCCCTGCCTGGAGCCTGCTTCTCCCTCTGCCTGTGTCTCTGCCCCTCTCTCTCTCTCTCTCTCTCTCTCTCTCTCTCTCTGCCTCTAATGAATAAATAATAAAATATTAAAAAAGAAAAATGCATGCAAATTTTGTCTCTTTAGAGTATAATATGGCACAATGGGTTAGAAGAGAGAGGTGAGGAAGTGGGGGTCCTAGTGTATGGTGTTAAAGGGAGTATATTTGATTCTTTGCTTTGTGAAAAGCCGCTGAATGACTTTTGAGGGAGATAGACATGCTCAGGGAGTGTAGATTTGAGGAGGGCAGATTATGGGTGGGGAGACCAGTTAACAAGCCATTACAGTGGTACAGATGTGAGAGATTATAGAACCGAGAATAAAAGCAATAGATGCAGAAGGGATTGTGAGGAAAGGGGCTGAATTAATAAACATTCTAGAAGTAAAATGAGAAGAACTTAATGGTGTAAGGAAATAATGCTGACAGAAGAAGAGAAACAATAGATATGCCCTAGAATTTTACTTTTGGTGGACTGCCAAAAGTGGCAGTGCCATTTGGTGAAATGTCTGTGCTACTACTTAAAAGATCCAAGAGAAGATAAGAAAATTTAGGGGAGGGGGTGTAAAATGTTGCCTGTATTTTGTCTGTAAGGAGCATCCAAATCTTCTCTTAATGGACATGTGGTTCACAGTGTGAGGGTAGGCTAGAGCTGGAAAGCAAGTTTTGGAAATGATTCAAAGGATCTATTGAAACAGTGACTCAGAGAGAGAATATATAGGATATGAAGGATACAGTAGTTAGCTTATGAAAAGAAAATATAATTCTGTAAGAATTATATAATGCCCAGAATTTTCAAGGTAGAAACAGGAGTATGGTGTAGGAGTCAAGAAGCAGGGCAGTCAAATGACATAGGGAAGTTCACTTGAAGACTGAAGCCCAAAAATATCCTTTGGAGATTCCCCAGTTGCTAAGAGTTCTTAGGTGAAGTCCAAATAGCCTAAGGCCATTGATAATGATGTGATAAAAAAAATAAGGGTGGTTAATATTTATGAGGACTAGTCATATACCAGGCATAGTTCCAAATGTTTTGTGTGATTTATCTCTAAGACTCTTCATTTGAACTTGAGTTCATTTTAGACCTAATTCTCCAGTATCACCAGGAACACTCTAGGTACAAAGTCCTCTATGGTTCAGTTATATTGTTGGTTCTAACACCATTTGTTCTGTTTGACTAGACTGAAGCACACAATGGTTAGTGTTGTTCTTACACTGTTTTCTCTTTCTCAGTCAGGATTTAGAGGATATCTCTCATTCATTGAATAATAAACACATAATGCTTTAGGTTCTGGAAATTCAGTGATGGACTGTGATATTTTCAAACTTGAGTTCCTTCTTAACTGTCAGAATGTTTACATTTTTTCTCCTAAGAGACATAATTCTATTCCATTTACCCCACATAATTTTATCCTAATATGTTTTTGCTTGAAAATCTTTTATTGATCAGCCTGTTATACTTTACTCCAAAAGAGTATATCTATTAAAAATAAACTTGAAATGTTGATGTTTCTGTTTTGGATTATGTTGTATTGTAATTTTTGTTGTTACACAATTGATTAGTACCAAATTTTACATTATAAACTTTGATAAGTTATTAGCATAGAAAAAACTTTATTGGGGATGCATACCTTAATAAATATATAGATCTGGGTATTTTTCAATTATTAAATTATGAATGATAAATATATATTGCTGTATTGAAGCTGGTTTAAGCATCAGTTTTTTCTTATTTATATTGATCAGCATTTTTCAAAATGGTTGAACTCAAGACCCCTTTACACTCTTAAAAATTATTGAAGCCTCATGGGCAGGGGCAGCAGAGGCAGCAGGAGGACCTACTTGTCATCTTCCCTCCCTGAATCTCTTCTTCAGCCCCCTACTTGCCCCAGGGAACCAGGGTGGACATCTCCCTCCCGTAATGCTCAATACTGAGTTTGGCTTGACACATTTTCCCAACGGTCCCTTCCTCAAACAAGGTAGCCTGCTGATTCCCCCCTCAGATCTTTCCCCCTCTCTCTCTTTAAGGCCACTTGGAATTTTTAAAAAGCAGCAGCAATACCTGGTATTGGGGGGGCAGAAAGGGCTTGTGATTTCCCAGAAGGCAAGGTAGGAATAAAGCTGGGGTGGCAATCATCTAACCTACCTAACTATCCTGCCCTGGGATTTCCTAAGAGTGTCCAGGGCCTAAGTCAGAGGGAGCCCTCCCAACCCATCACCATCCTGGAGGAAGGTTAATAAGGGGATGGGATAGGGAAATAAAGAAGCATATTGCTTTGCTGAAAAAAAAAATTGTTGAGAATGCCAGAGAGCTTTTGTTTATATGTGTTTTATTTATCAATATTTCTGCATTAAAAATTAAAATTGAGAAATTAAAAATATTTGTTTATTAATTTTAAAATAAAAGTAATAAACCCATTACATATAACCATAAGTAACATTTTAAAAGATGTATGTTTAAAAAATAGTGAAGGGCAGCCCTGGTGGCTCAGCGGTTTAGCACCACCTTCAGCCCAGGGTGTGATCCTGGAGACCAGGGATCAAGTCCCATGTCAGGCTCCCTGCATGGAGCCTGCTTCTCTCTCTGCCTGTGTCTCTGCCACTCTGTGTGTCTCTCATGAATAAATAAATACAATCTTAAAAAAAAATAAATAAAAATAAATAAAAAATAGTGAAAATATTGGCATTGTTTTCCATATTAGAACATCTAGTGCCTTCTTTTAAAATGGCAACTGGATTCTCATTCTACTTATGCATTTAAATCTTTTGCAGTATGTTTTGTTTGAAATACGTGAAGAAAATCTGGCTGCATACAAATGTGTATCTGGAAAAGGGAGGATTTGATGGTCACCTGAAAGAGTTTCAGGGACCACTAGTTGTTTTCAGACTGCATTTTGAGAATGACTGATGTAGATGTAAGTGCTTAAAAAGCTTTATTCCCATAAAAGGTAGATGAGAATGGAAAGAATAGTGATAACATCTACATACTTAAAAAATATTCATTATATATGTTCCTGTTGTCAAATGTTATTTTCAATTTTCTTTTTTTTATAAATTTATTTTTTATTGGTGTTCAATTTGCCAACATATAGAATAACACCCAGTGCTGATCCCATCAAGTGCCCCCCTCAGTGCCCATCACCCAGTCACTCCCCCGCCCACCTCCCCTTTTCTATCAGCTAACAAATCAAGTCCTTTTTCAGTTTCGTTGAAAAGCAATGATTTGAATTTGCAAAAGAATTTGTTACCTAATCTTAGTCATTTATTCTTGCAATATTTGGGAAATACACCAAAAGGGTCCTTTGAAGAGTTAACAAATGACAATTAATCATAGTATTACTCTTTCTCTTAGACACGCCCTATTTTGCCTTTATTTATTTATATATTTATTCATTCATTCATTCATGAGAGACAGAGAGAGAGAGCTAGAGGCAGAGACACAGGCAGAGGGAGAAGCAGGCTCTATACAAGGAGCCCGAGTTGGGACTTGATCCCAGGTTTCCAGGATCAGGGCCTGGGCTGAAGGCAGCGCTAAACCACTGAGCCACCTGGGCTGCCCCCTATTTTGCTTTTTAAGATGGCAAGGGTTGGAAAAATTGAAGTATTGTCAATTTTTTTTAAGATTTTACTTATTCATAAGAGACACAGAAAGAGAGCTAGAGACATAGAGGAAGAAGCAGGCTCCCCATAGAGAGCCCCATGCGGGACTTGATCCCCCTGTCCTGGGATCAAGCCAGGAGCCAAAGGCAGACATTCAACCACTAAGCCACCCAGGCATCCCAAGTGTTGTCAATTTCTTTTTTTTTTCTTTCTTTCTTTCTTCTTTCTTTTTTTTTGTCAATTTCAATACAACTTTGATAGTAAAGTATGTCAATTTAAATGTTTGAAGGGTGCCTGAGTGGCTCAGTTGGTTAAGTGTCCTTGGCTCAGTTCATGATCCCAGGGACCTGGAGTAGAACCCTGCATTGAGCTCTCTGCTCAGCAGGGAGTCTGTTTCTTTTCTCTCCTCTGCCCTTGCTCCTTCTCTCTCTCTCTTTCATTATTTAAATAAAATCTTTTAAAAATGTTGTATGCAGTGACAATACCGTGTATGTGTGTGTATTCCTCTCCTTGTTCCACCCCTACCGCTTAGTTGTTGGAGTTCTAGTTAGTTTATTCAATTCATTGAAAATATCAAATCAGTCATCTAAATCAGATTTATTCACTTAAAAAAAAGAGTAAGCTCAAATAAATGTGTTAATGTTCTTACGACAAGCATCTCATGTGGGAATTCTAATTCTTATTTAAAGAAATGAATAGTTTGAGAGTCCCAGATGAGTCATTGTGTGGGGTCATGTATGAATGAGTTTATAACCCGGAAATAAGTTTCCCTTCTTCAATATTTCTCTTCAAAAGTCCTTTTGCTCTACTTTCGCAGGGCCGTCTTTCAAAAGTATGAATTCTTAGAAAAAAGTTGGCAGATGGGGATAGCTACTATGAAAACAGTACAGCAAGGGATCCCTGGGTGGCTCAGTGGTTTGGCACCTGTCTTTGGCTGGGGCGCTGGTCCTGGAGTCCCAGGATCGAGTCCCGCATCGGGCTCCCAGTATGGAGTCTGCTTCTCCCTCTGCCTGTGTCTCTACCTCTCTCTCTCTCTCTCTGTCTATCATAAATAAATAAATCTTTAAAAAAATAAAGAAAACAGTATAGTGGTTCCTCAAAAAATTAAAGATAAAACTATCATTTGATTCAGCAATTCCACTTTTGGGTATATATACAAAGGAAATGAAGTCAGTATCTCTAAGAAATAGCTGCACTCTCATGTTGATTGCAGCATCATTCACAATAGCCATTATATGGAAACAACCTAAATGTCCACTGATGGATAGATAATGGATAAAGAAAAATACATATACACAAAGGAATATTATTCATCCACAAAAGGAGGAAATCCTGCCATTTGCAACAATAGGGATGAACTTTGAGGACATTATGCTAAATAAAATAAGCCATACACAGAAAGACAAATACTGTATGATTTCACTTATATGTGAAATCTAAAAAAGTTGAGCTAATAGAACTTGAGGATAGAACATTGATTGCCAAGCACTTGGGCAGGGGTGGGAGAATGAGGAAATGTTGGTCAACAGGTACCATTTCTGGTTATAAGATGAACTGTTTTAGGAATCAAATTTATAGCATGGTGATTATAGATAATATCATTGTATTGTCTACTTGAAATTTGCTAAAACAGGGTTTTGTATTCTCCCCCCATCCCCCCATACACAAGGTAACTATGTGAGCTGATGGGTGTATTAACTTGATTGTGGTAATTTTTTTTACAATATATATGTATGTGAAATCATCACGTTGTATACCCTAAATATATGAAATGTTCATTTACAATTACATCTCAGTAAATTTGGGAGACCGGGAAGTTGAGTGGGCAGAATAATAATGATCATCAT